>NW_020442444.1:396089-397181 GCF_000699045.2 Agrilus planipennis
TCTACGATCAGCTGGCAATCGTAATTAATTTGCGATTGTGCAGGGCCGGCATCAAAACTGTTATAATTTTATAATTTTTTATTTTGTTTCAAAAGTCAAAAGTGTTATAACATTTTATGTTCCAAATGTCCGTAGGAATCTGTGATATAAATATTAATTATTATAACTGGGACACCCTATATAAAAACAAATTTGCAATAATAATTTAGAAAAAAAATACATTAGATTATTAGCTAAGGGTTTAAATTATGCTATGCTTCGCAACTACGCAACACCTACAAAAAATTGATGGTTTTGACTATATAATCTTACCTCGAAGAAATTTTTTTACCCTTAGGCGAAACGCTGGTGTTGATTATAATTTTTTTTTCAACATTGATACTCTTGATATTTAGCAACTGCATCTAAGTATCTAAAAGAATTAAAATTTGCAACAGTTACTACAGTTAAAATTTTGATTATTTATGGTTTTTGTAATTGTAAACTTTAATTGGTATTGGTAAACTGCGTACATTTTACGACTCGATATAAAATGCCTGAACTGTGTATCAAGCTCTTTCAGGTAGAAAATAGGTAAAGCCAACTGCATTATATGGTTGTTGGACCAAAATACGTTTATCACGATGTATAGCAGTAAACAATTGCTAAGTCCTTGATCATAAATTAACCTTTACCTAACAGCGGAAGTGATTATACTTTTATAATACCATGAACGTGAGGTCTCACAAAACTGTGTTCAAATTGCTGTGTAATTCAAAAAATATACCTCAAGTTCTTCATACAGGATGTTCGCCAGTGTTCGAGATTCTATGTGTATAAAGTTTGTGACTAATTTTAAGCAAAATAGATTCTATTCACTTTTCTTTAATATCTGGGAAAAATGTGCTTTAGTTTAGGTGCAATGTACGAGGGTGGATTGATAAGTTTCCGGCCTAACCAAGAGATGACGCCACTAGGCCTACCTTGAGGTGACATTCTATAGTACCATCCTTGGATAGCTTGTAGCTATAGTTTCAGCCCGATCTCCTTGCTAGTGTAGGTTTGACAGCACGCTGAACAAGACGCCTCTGTGGTTTTCGTAAAAATGGAAAA
>NW_020442444.1:398923-403721 GCF_000699045.2 Agrilus planipennis
TGTTAGATACCAACTCAATTTGTGTTCACCCTGTATAGCAACTTTAATAATCATTATCTTGGGAATATTAAATATTAAGCTAAAATTAAGTAAACATAAGCAAACATCGATTTCCGTTAGAGACAACAACATTTATTCTTCTTGTTTATATTCATTTAAGAAATAATGTGTAACTTCGATATTTCTTGTAATATTTAACTTTTGATAATTAGTGAAATTTAGAGACTTTTGATCATGACGTCTAGAGAATGGTAAACTAAAACCGGTATAAAACCTCCGTCTTATCAGTTATAGTAGTGAGTTAAGAAAGTCAGTAACTTAGTAAAATTAATGTCAGTCAGCCAGTCATTTTTGCTATCGCCAGAATCTCTGTCCGTTTAATCTTGTGGTATAATTTAGAATTATTTAATAAAGAATTACAGTTGATTGTTTCGCTCTTTCTTCATCTTGATTTGAATTTATTCGTGTCAAAATACACGTATAAAAAACTGTTTGGTGTCAGAAGTATACAACAAAGCAATGGACCGCAACACCATCATGTAAAAAGAACATAGTTCTTCTGATTTAAATAGGAATGTTCCTAAACTGTGGAGGTACATCGTTCCCCAAAAAAGCCTGTTCAAATTTCCGTCGGAGAAATGTGGTCTGAAATTTCGTTACCTACAAGTTATTCCAGCTGACACGTATACGGAAAATCCTGGAACAGTATGAGGGTTTTTCAATTGTTTATACACTTTCTTTCTAGACATTGTTGATTCTACACGGATCACTTCTAAATATAGCTTGACCACACAAAAAGGTTCTTGAAAAATTATCCAGATGATTGCTCCACCATTTACAAAGACGAACTCTTCGTAAAAGACCCGTGGGGAGAAGTTTTTGTACCGGTCGGTATAATAGGAATGTAGTCCATTTTCTGTGTCTTGCATCAGCCGTCCTAGTTTGTCCAGTAAATAAAGAAATTCTTCTTGTACTAGTACTAAGATCATCTTTAACAAAACTTCTTCAACATTGTTTCTTAATATAAGTTCTCTTTCATAAGTCCATTTAGGAAACGCACTTATTAATCGTGTGTAGAAACGTTTGAAATGTGGTGTTACAGGTGAATGATGAGGTTACCGTGGATAGAGAAGGTTAGAAATGAAGAGGTATCAGAAAGAATAGTAGAGCAGAGGACTCTATGGAAGTCAATAAAAAATAGGCGACATAGGTTCGTAGGACATCTTCTCGGGTATGAAGGCTCGTCAGGGACATGTTAGAGGCAGAAATAAGAGTTAAGAAAAGTAGAGGTTGACCTAGATATAGATTACTGTTCGCAAACAGTTAAGGATGTGGGATGTTCTAGTTTTACGGAAATGCAAAGATGAGCTCAGAATAGGAAGGAGTGAAGGTGCATGTCCAACCAGTCTTAAGACTGACGATGATAAGGGTGCAATATATTGTTACCTGGGGAAATTTGAGTAGGAACTACAGCTACAATATAGCTGTAAAAGATAATTTCTAAAACTCATTTTTAAGTAAATCCTAAACTTAGACATACAGGAATGTAATTTGCTTTAGGTTTCGATTCCTGGGTGCCTTTACAAAGACTAATGAGTCAGTAATTATCTATTTTATATTAAAAATCCACCTCTGAAAACACCCTTTGCCGACGACAAATAGTAAGGGTATCTTTGTCTTTATTCTTTTACCCATGATGCAGCATATTTTCTCAGTATATACGAGGGTGGATTGATAAGTTTCCGGCCTAACCAAGAGATGACGCCACTAGGCCTACCTTGAGGTGACATTCTATAGTACCATCCTTGGATAGCTTGTAGCTATAGTTTCAGCCCGATCTCCTTGCTAGTGTAGGTTTGACAGCACGCTGAACAAGACGCCTCTGTGGTTTTCGTAAAAATGGAAAAGCAGGAAAATCGTGCTGTCATCAAATACTTTTATTTGAAGGGGTTAACGCCGAAGGAAATTAAAAAAGAGATGGACTCAACACTGGGGACATCCTCCCCGTCATATTCAACCGTTAAGCAGTGGGTTTCCGAGTTTAAAAAGGGTCGTGTGAGCACCTCTGATGGGCCTCGCTCAGGACGCCCCGTTGAGGTCACAACTCCAGATATGATCGAAAAAATTCATCAAATAGTGCTGGGAGACCGCAGATTGAAAGTGCGTGAGATAGCTGAGACCTGTAAGATGTCATATGAACGTGTGCAACATATTTTGCACCAACATTTGCATATGGAAAAGCTCTGTGCAAGATGGGTGCCGCGTTTGCTAACAGTCGACCAAAAATTGATTCGAAAAAACATTTCTACCGCAAATTTGTCATTGTATAAGCGTAATCCAAGCGAATTTTTGCGTCGATTCGTAACCGTTGACGAAACGTGGGTCCACCACTACACTCCTGAAACCAAAGAACAGTCTAAACAGTGGATTGGACCAGGGGAACCAACTCCAAAGAAGGCAAAAACAATTTTTTCGGCGAACAAGGTTATGGCTACTGTTTTTTGGGATGCAAGAGGTATTATATACATTGATTACCTTGCAAAGGGTAATACTATCACTGGTCAATACTACGCAGACTTATTGCAACGTTTGAGCCACGAGGTGAAAATTAAACGACCTCATCTGGCGAAGAAAAAAATCTTGTTTCATCACGATAACGCACCAGCGCACACGTCAATCGTTGCGACGGCTAAAATCAACGATCTAAAGTTTGAATTGATGCCGCACCCTCCTTACTCTCCAGACCTAGCCCCGAGTGACTATTTTCTGTTCCCTAATCTCAAAAAATGGCTTGGCGGTAAGAGATTTGCGGACAATGAAGAAGTAATCGAAGCTGTAAATGGTTATTTTGAGGAGCTTGACGAATCAGTCTATAGAGATGGCATTAATAGACTGGAACACCGCTATGAGAAATGTATCAGCCTTGGAGGAGATTATGTTGAGAAATAAAAAAAAAAAATTTTTAAAAACCTTGTTTTTCTTGGTCAGGCCGGAAACTTATCAATCCACCCTCGTAGATAGCATTTTGTTCATGCATGTAATGTGTTTCACGTTCAACATGAATAATGCAACGTTAATTATGAGAACGCAACGAATTTATACGAGAAACTCCCCGTTTGTATTCTCTTAATCGTTTCTTTTTGTATATTAACGTGTCTTTACAATTCATATGCGGAAGTTACGAGACGTTTCAGCGAGACATTGAGATGCCACAATCTAAACAACCCCCTGATCCGCGATGCAATTTAACTTAATACGTTGTGCATGAATAATAATCTCTCCCACATATAATTTGCTTTCGTTTTGCGCAACACTACTCGCTTCTTGCACTTCACAATGATAGAAAAGGTTACGTTGTACGCGTATACAGTAGGAAGTTTTATCCATAAGCAGCAAGAGGCTTCTCTCTAAGAGCATCTGTTCATGAGACACGCATCCTGTTTATGTGTACAGATAAAGGAATATGATGTAGATACCATAACGTTTTATGTAATGATGTCAACGAAGCTTTGGATGCAGGATATTCTGTTTAAATAGTATTGTAGTCAGTCACTAACTATAATCTACATCATCATCAGAAGGTCGTCAGTCCTAAGACTGGTTGGACACGTACCTTCACTTTTTCCTATCCTAGAACAACCCACACCCTTAACTATTTGCGAACAGTAATCTAATCTAGGTCTACCTCTACCCCTCCTAACTCCTGTTTCTTCCTCTAATATGTCTCTGATAGACCTTCATGCCTGAGAAGGTGTCCTACCAACCCCTCTCACCTATTTTTTATTGACTTCCGTAAAGTTCTCTGTTTTCCTATTCTTTCTAATAACTCTTCATTTCTAACCTTTTCTACCCACGATATCCTCATCATCCGCCTATAACACCACATTTCGAACGCTTCTAACCTTTTCTTTTCCGTCGCGCCCACCGTGCATGTTTCGCACCCGTACAGCGCCGTGCTCCAAACATCACCTTTAACAATATTTTTCAAATTTCTAAATTAATCGTTTACGAGCATAGAAGTGACTTCTTTTTAGTGAAGGCGACTCGACCCTGCGGTATCCTCTGCTTTATATCCCTACTACTTCTTCCGTCCTGACTTATCTGACTTGCCAGATACGTAAAATCGTCCACTTCTAATTTTTTCATCTCCTACCTTTATATTCGCTCTTTCCCTACTTTGTCTTCCCTTGCATACCAGTATTTTTGTTTTACTTTTGTTTATTTTCATATATAATTGATATAAATAAAATAAAGTCGGGTTATTAACACCATTTACAACTGAATGGTGCATCGATTTTAGTGAACTCCGTTTTTTTGGATTCATCTCCAAGAGTAGCGGAATAACTATTAAAATATCGGAATTTACAAAAAAAAATTAATAATTGCATCAAAATGAAAAAAAAGGCAACTGTCAAATCGATTAACTTCAATCATTTCAGATCATTCGGTCAATTAAGTACCACAAGATTGACAACACAGAATGTACTAGGAATTTTTAGAACAATCCATTATCGCTGCCTGTTAGTATATAAAAAGCGCAAAATTGTCTTTGGTTTGGTTAAAAAAAAAAAAACGAGATTACCGCTTGATTTGTTTTTTTTATTTATAGGAGTGTTGTTAATAAATCTTATTGTGCGAGTATCTAAATACATAAAACAAAGTCGGGTTAGTTACTCCATTTATAACTCAAGAACGACTTTAATGACCTCTGATTTGTTTGATTCGTCTCCACCGTGAATAGCAGAATAACTATATAATAGATATCGGAAAAATTCACGGAAAAAAATTATACAAAAAA
>NW_020442444.1:404295-406655 GCF_000699045.2 Agrilus planipennis
GCTCTTCCGGTGTACTGCTGTACCACATTAAAATGAATCAACTCTTCTAATTGGTTTAAAGAATTTAATTCACTTAAAAAATACGGATATATACAAATAAATACAAAACTTAAACTACCGTGGAAACTTATGATGAAATAAAAACTAACTAAATAAAAATCGATAAGATTGATTGAATATTTTGAATGTTTAAGACAGCGACTTTGTAGTGAATAATGAAAATGATGTTGATGTTGTGAAAAGCTTGTGAAGACTCTTCTTTGGTTACTGAAAATACGAATATAAATACAATTGAGGTACATAGATCGGACTATTTACTAATAATACAATGTACATGTACATTGAACCTAAATGAACTGGTCTATGTACAAATGTTGCCGGCAAGTCATACCTAGAAATTTGGAAATACCAGATGAAAGGTACAAACTGGCAGGGTTGTAAAATGACTCTAGTGGCCGAGCATGACTATGAATAACTTAAAACTAATATTGTCAAAATAAGAATGCAAATAGAAATAAATAGACTAAAATTATAAAAGTTTTATAATTGCTTCAATAACTTCGTTTCTGAGAAAACGAACATCAATCATTGCAGATCATTCGGTCAATCAGTCATTAGCACCACAAGAATGACAAGACAATCTATGAGTCATATTATTATGTTAATAAAATCCGAAATTAATTTTAAGTTTCATTGATTGTTAGGCGATATGAAGTTCGCCGGATTAGCTAGTACGAAAAAAAATCAAACCAGAAGTTACGTTTGGTTTTGTTTTGGTTTTCAATACATTTTTTTGTTTCTTTTCACTTTTTATTTCAAATATGTTTAGTTCCAATTTGACTATTTTGACTATAATAGATATCAGTGTTCGCTAATAATATAATTGTAGTACATAATTAATGCAGCCAAATAACAGTGATAAAAAACATAATCACCGTGCGATTTATTCGCACGGCCATATGCATAACTCTATTCCTATTTTTTAACTTTCAGAAGTGCTTGACTGTGTTCCTGTCTAGAAAGTAGGAACGAACATGGATGACGTTTCCTATTGAAAATATTGAAAGAATAGAAATTGTGAGACCTTTATTTTCAAACATCAAGAAAGTTAATACATCCGATTAATCTGTGTTTAGTAAAAGCCTTGCAAGCAATGCCGACAGCTGAATCGTCATAGTCAAGTTTAATCACGAAAGGAATTTGTACTTGGAAAGCGAATGAAATGTGGTAGATANATGAAAAAAAAGGCAACTGTCAAATCGATTAACTTCAATCATTTCAGATCATTCGGTCAATTAAGTACCACAAGATTGACAACACAGAATGTACTAGGAATTTTTAGAACAATCCATTATCGCTGCCTGTTAGTATATAAAAAGCGCAAAATTGTCTTTGGTTTGGTTAAAAAAAAAAAAACGAGATTACCGCTTGATTTGTTTTTTTTATTTATAGGAGTGTTGTTAATAAATCTTATTGTGCGAGTATCTAAATACATAAAACAAAGTCGGGTTAGTTACTCCATTTATAACTCAAGAACGACTTTAATGACCTCTGATTTGTTTGATTCGTCTCCACCGTGAATAGCAGAATAACTATATAATAGATATCGGAAAAATTCACGGAAAAAAATTATACAAAAAAGTCATTTTCAAATAAATTAGGTTTGGAACTACGCCATCATCTACAGTTGATAACTCCCGTCACGGGCGCGTATAGGTTATTTGTAATAATTGATGTCTACTGCAAATCAGTGACATACTACACATTACAGAATAGAAATTCAATAGCAAATAAAAGGAAAACAGCATATTTAAATCTAGAAAGATATTAAAATGTATATATAGAATATTCGAATTGAAATGTAAATAAAAATACAGAGAACAAACGTCAACAACTGCCAAACCGATTGATATCAATTGTAAGGAAAAGCACTTGTTTGATGGCTCTTACGGTGTACTGCTGTACCACATTAAAATGAATTAACTCTTCTAAATGGTTTAAAGAATTTAATTCACTTAAAGTACCTACGGATATATACAAATAAATACAAAACTTAAACTACCGTGGAAACTTATGATGAAATAAAAACTAACTAACTAAAAATAGATAAGATTGACCAATAATTCGAATGTTTAAGACAGCGACTTTTGTATTGAATAATGAATGATGATGTTGATGTTGTGAAAAGCTTGTGAAGACTCTTTCTGGTTACTTAAAAAACTTTTAAAAAAAACTTTTGGGTGTTTCATTCCCACCAGCCAGTAATGCTGGTGGGCGGGCAGTCCCTCCGGACTATGCCGGAAGGTAGGGCGGAAGGCCCTCTTCAGCCTGCTTTCAGGAATCGTGGGAATGGGTGGGTG
>NW_020442444.1:406672-426181 GCF_000699045.2 Agrilus planipennis
TACTAGGATTAAAAACAATTGTCTGAAACCATTGTATTAACTAATTACTAAACAGCAGAAAAATACAACTTTATTTTAAGCGGGCGAATGCGAAATATTGGTTTACTTTTGTTAGAATAGTAAACTTCTTGTTCGCATCTATAATATTTTTTTACTATACTCTTATATATTCTTATTACTTTTATACATATCTATTTGAATAAAACCTGTTTACCTTTTCAATACTGGTGTTTGGTATGTATATAATGATTATGAGCAAGTGAGACCAAAATTGTTTATAAATGGTATTGTTGATATTGGGCAGACCGACAGCGAAAGAAATGTAAACCTAGGAATAAGCAGTAAGACGTTGAAAATAAAAGGGTAAAGACTGGCTTCTGAACAGTCGAGAGCGACTATATTATGTGAATATTAATTGAGAGCAAAACGCATGCGTGTCACCCCTTTGAGTGCACTGTTGCCCGGCAAGGTCCGTGGTTCCTTCGAGTGGGGTTACTCGTAGTTCAAGGGGTGCTACGGGCTACTCGAATGACGTGATTGGGTTCGAGAGGGTAGCCTCATAGGTAGGTGCCCCCGAACTGGTCACTGGGATGCTAACATCTACGGATGGTTGGGTGTCCAGGGAAGCCTTTACTTATTTTAGGTTGACACTAGCTAGTCGTCGAAGAAAAGTAGACAAATGGTAATTCACATATCTTGAATATGAGTTGGTTATAACGACAGATCCTGTGGGAGCTAGGGGGAAGAAATCCCCCGGGTGAGTAATTGAAACAATCATTATTAATTGCGAACGGAACAGTAACTGTTTATGTTTTTTTTGATATCTGCGATTTTCCTGTCGAGTCTATAAATCATTTGCCGCTGCTGAGTGACCGCTTCGTGATGACCCATGCAGATTGTTATTGATATGAAGAACTATCTTCAGGTAACATCTTCAATTAATTATTAAAGTTTTACAAGAGAAAAGGTTGCATAGTAATCCGAGGCTTAAACAGATGTATGTTGATTTTATGCGAGAATATTTGCCACACCACCGGGTTTTGAAAGAAAATAGTACGACCACCAAGTTAAGGGTCGTTTTCAACGCGTCGGCGGAAACTACATCGGGACTATCCTTAAACAATGTCTTAATGGTAGGACCAGTCATTCAGCGCGGCTTATTTTCGATATTATTAAAATTTCGTAAACACAACGTGGTAATCATGGCCGATATCGAGAAAATGTATAGACAGGTTAGCGCAGTGGTTTCCAACCTTTGGGGCGCGCCCCTCTATGGGGGCGCGAGACTGTTGCAAGGGGGGAGGGCATGCAGCTGTTTCCAAAATATTATTTTCGAATACAAACCAAAAAAAGCTAAAACATTCATCCATTTTATGTATATTTTTACATAATATTGAGTATATTATTCTGTAGCCCATTAAATAAATTATAATATCAATTGAGTATTTATGAAATTAGATTGTTAGAAAAATTAAGGGGCCGCAACAATTTTTTTTAATGGGGGGCGCAGGTACAAAAAAAGTTGGAAACCACTGCCTTATAGGATCACTCGTGTGTCTGTCATCGAAGATGTTTACTTTTTTCATCTTTTTTTAATCGAATATCTTCTTTTTTCGCCGAATGTTTTTAAAAACCAGTCAATTTGAACATGTATCTCTCTTACAATACTGTACGTAACATTTCACTAAAGAAGTCTTTATTTGATACACATTGTGTTTTGTCCGAATGCAAAACCGAATACACGCTTGCATCTGATTATTTCGAAAACAGGAGCGGTAAACACCAACCCATTGTTTAAACGAAGTAGGCGTGAGTGATAATGTGTTCGTGTGTGTGTGTGTGTGTATTTATGTGGGTGAACGTGTGTAAATGTCGGGGAAATTCAATTAACTTTAATGGTTGATCCGCAAGCAGAATCAACACCAGAACCGCTGTTATCATCGGCATCGATACGGTAGCTAGCATAACTACTATCTCTTGCACTGTCGTCTATTCTTCTTCTTCTTTTTCTTCTTCCTTAACATCGCAACGTCGCGCCGACGTCTCAAACTTTGCTGTCGGCATTCTGCGGTTTGACAACGGACGACAAATCGACAGTGTTTAAAACTAGGACGCGATGAGCGCAGTGGCAGCTCTCTAATGAGAGCAAGTGATTAATTGCACCCTCTTCGAATGGCGGCTCTGAGTATGAAAGTTAAAAAAAAACTTAGGCATTATTACGTATTCATGGTTTGCAAACCATTTAGACCAGATCAAAGATTAGTTCAGTCGTTAACAACAATTTTAATAAGCGCGGACACGTGTTTCGCTCATGAACATCCTCAATAGAAGCTTTTTCTTGTCTTTATTATTTTCATCACCACAGACTCCTTTTTTATTTAAATAATGTGAAATTCATCTAATTATCCGCTACATATTACTTCAAGTTTATCATCATCATAAAGTTGCCAGTCTTAAGACTGTTTGGACACGCACCACCACTCTTTCCTATTCTGAGCTAATTTCGCATTTCCCTAAAACTAGAATAACCCACATCCTTAACTATTTGTGAACAGTAATCTAACCTACGTCAACCTCTACTCCTCTTAACTCCTGTTTCTTCCTCTAATATGTCCCTGATGCCTGAGAAGGTGTCTTACCGACTAACTTGCCTTTTTTATTAACTTCCGTAGAGTCCTCTGTTCTCCTATTCTTTCTAATACCTTTTCATTTCGAACCTTCTATATCTACTGTATCCTACTGTATCATTCGCCAGTAACACCACATTTCAGACGCTTTTAACCTTTTCATATCCGCCGCGTCTACCGTCCATGTTTCGCACCCGCAAATCGCCGCGCTCCAAACATACACCTTTAACAATCATCCCCACTTGTCTCATGGTTCTAACATTTTATTCTCCAACTAGTGAAATATTGCACCTTCCCCTATTGCACTTATTGATGACATCCCCCGAGGTGGTCCTCGACCGGACATCCGAATGGGGGACTAGTTTACGTCCGGAGTGCTTTACCCTAGAGGACACCATCATTTGAGATTGGTGTGTTTTTCTTGGGATATCATAACGTGGTGGTTTCCCGTTGCCTTCCACATCGCAGTATTGTGAATCAGTGTGCCATACGGATCCTCGTGATCTCTGCCACCCTGAGTAGCTCTTTCAGCTGCTATCCTCCCTCAGGAACTTGTATTAGTTTGTTTTTTCTTTTAAAACCCCTCCATTATGATTGAACCTATGGTCCGGTTCCCTAAATCATCGAACTCGCAAGCCGATCCACCCACTCAAGTTTGTACCAGAGCTTCGTCAAGATTCAAATCCCGTCGAATCGGTACTAAAGTTAATTAGTTAAGGAAAAATTGTTGTTGCTGTCACACCCTCGCTGGGAATCGAACTAGAGGTACGAAAGCTGACAGCAGCAGATGACGGGTGCGTAAAGCCAGGGGCCTGGATTTGATTCCCCGCGACGGTCTGGTAGACGCAACAATTTTCCTCATTAATTTGAGGTAATCTGTAGTGGGCAGCAGTTAGAAGAATTTTACATCCAACTTTAAAAGGTAGAGATTAATAAACCTATATTTTTATCGATTTTCATAAATGCCACGTAATACCTAAAAATTGAGCACGTTTCTTAGCTTGTTCCTGACTTGTAGTGGCTTATACCTACAGTGTTTTAATATACAATCCGTTTTCATAGTTACCGTACCTAAATCTTAAACGGCTACTGTTTTAGTTACGTTTAGAAAATAAACAGTAAAGGCCCATTAATCTCGAATTTATATACTCCCTATATGGTCTATCCCGAGCCGCCACTGTAATGCAGCTAGTTCGTCTGGCACTGAATTACTTCCTCTTCATCTAACGAATTTCTAGAGCGCTCTCTCCTATAGCCATCGCTATTCGAAGGATTGCTAAGCTGACGAACCGTACAAAAGACTGACAATAATTACAACTGAAAAACTTCAAAGACACTCAGAATACGAAACGTCGTATTAAAGTCTCAAAGCTCGAACAATTAATACCACATAGCATTTAGATTTTCATAGGGCATAGAAGACGAATGAAGCAGCATCTAAATAGGAGGTGTAGGTATATACAAGGTGGAATATGAAATTGATCTTTAGAAGAGTTGAAAGTATTAATGATATCACTGGTTAGTACCAATATTATCTACCATACAACGACGAAGCACTAAATATCGATGTCATCGACGCGTGATAAATGAGAGGCTTAAGACAGGCGGATGGCTGACTTATTTGTTCCAAAAGCTATAATCCTGTCAGCGTCATCTCATTTACGTTTACCTGCTGCTACCTCACCTTGTTGCGGTGGGGGGGCTCAGTACCCATACACATGTTATGGCGAAGCTAAAGGACCCCCGGGCATCTGGAAGCAAAAGTGATTGTGGGAAGCAGCCGACGGACACGGGCGAAGGTCCGGAAGCACCCGTCTGATGTGGCAGAGGAAGCCGCGGAAGCTCTGAGGGGAAAGTACGCGGTAGCTGGCGGTCGAACGCGACGTAAGGCCAACATAGACGAGGTAGGCTAACGCGGGGGTCGCATCTACCCCTGCAATAAAGCCTGCCGAGTCGAAAGGGAGGCTCTCTCGGTGCGGCCACGAACACCATTAGTGGCAATCGCAAGGGAACCTCGACAGGCGCCGAAAAGTCAGCGGTCCTTTAGGTAGATTCACTCCCTACCCGTGTCTAAGGCGATGTAAGTGTTCTGGCAGTGGTGCGCATCAGGTGGGGTCACAGAGTTGGGGGTAACCTGACCCATTAGGGGAGTTACGACGTGAAGCATGGTGGAATGCCGACAACCATATGTGGATCGGGTGTGCAGTCTGACCCTTTAGGAGTTTAGCTTCGATTCCTGCCTCGCCAATTGGTGTTGCACTCGAGGTGGCAGTTGAGTACAGCCCGCATGCTGGGTTAGGGGACTGTGCAGCGGATCGCCTGGTTCGTTGTGTAGTCCCTGCATTGAACGCGTAAGGGTGTAGATAGGTCCCAACTTGGGGGTTACTCGCCTCGTTAACCCTCAGGCACTGCATCGGTGGCGTCCTGGGACAAATTCGTCTGACGGAGGGGAGATCCCAGGGAGTCCATCATTTCATCACGGCACAGCTGTGGTGGTTTGACGTGTGGATTTACCATCAAATGGTATGGAGTCGTACGTTAAATCTCAATTAGTTGCCTCCTTCAATGTACCGAACGGCATGGCCTAGAGGTTTAGACCATTGATTAGCATTCGGGAGGACACCGGTTCGATTCCGGGTTCGTCTGCCTTGGTCCAAGTTTTTTTGTGGTTTCCTTGGATCAATTAGGCAAATGTTGGGGCAGTAATATTCCACAGATAATCTTTCATTCTCTTCTATCTTCATTTCATCCACTTATCTCTTTCACCAGAACCACTACCCACCCGTTCCTACGATTCCTAAAAGGAGACTGAATAGGGCCTTCTGCCCTACCTTACAACGTAATCCGAAGGGACTGCCCGCCCACCAGCATTAATGGCTGGTGGGAATGAAACACCCAAAAGTTTTTTTTTTCCTTCAATGTGTACCGCTAGTTACGTTTTGTCCTTCTTCTTCTTAACATGCGTTTTTAATTCATGTTTTCTTCGTTGTGCCTGTAGTTATAATCCGTTATTTCATAGTTAATAATTCATTTGTAAATAAAGTCTATATATAGTGTTTTATATCGAGCATTCTTCGTTCCGTTAAAAACAACATTTTGAGAAAATACTGCTCTCGGCAAACAGCTGTGCTGAGCTAATCTTCGTATTTCCATAAAACTAGAACACCTCACATACTTAATTATTTATGAACAATAATGTAAACTAATCTAGGTCTACCTCTAACCTTCTTAACTTTTGTTTCTCTTCCAATATGTCTCTAACTAGTCATTTAGGCCTGAGAAGGTGTCCTACCAACCTTTCTCGACTATTTCTAATTGACTTCCACGGCGCCCTCTATTCTCCTACTCTTCCTTATCCACGGTATCTTCATTATCCGCCACCATCCACAGAGCCGTTGTATTTTAAGGGCATATATTGCATAAATTTTTCAAAAAATTGAATTTTCTGGAAAACGTTAGCTGTCTGCACTCAAGAACATAAAAGCGCTACCGCTATCGATCACCCTGTTCAGTATTTGCGTCGCACCATAGGTCGCTATTTCTGGAATACGTTCATAACAATTTTCCTTGTTTAAACAAGTTCTTCCCCCTTTTTGTTAACAATTTGTCTAATCGCTTTCTTTGTGTTAAAAATTATTGGAAAAATTAAATTTAAAGAAACTGTTTGTAAATAGGTATGCAACACATTGTACACTTCAGCATAAGAAATTGCTGATACTAATTTTCATTTACGTAATACAACTTTGCCCTGTGCTGACAGCGCTCATAATTTTCTTTATATATAATGTTAGTGTGAATTACTTGGCGTAACTCAAACAACGCATGCAACAAATTTTAAAAATTAAAACTGTGAAAGCCGTGACAATACCACAAAGAAGATGCAAGTTACAAAGAGTGTTCGCGGATTTTGTTTGAGCTTTGTTTCTATTCACCGACGGATATACGTGATACCAGTAGTCTAACAGAAAACGCGCGTTGATGGAATTTCTGCAATTCGAATATGGTAATGAAAGTATCTTGAATGGAACGTAGGGCAAAACAAAGGGCGCGCAAACTATATCTTTCAGCGACTTCTTTCCTCGTTTTATCCAAGATTAAACGGTCGACGAGAGAAAGCATTGCGAGCAGCGCTAATACAATTCGAACAAATTTATATTTTATGCTCGCGTTATTTTTGCTCTCCGTTTCTGCGAAGACAACGCGCATCTGTGTTGAAACGAACTGCTGGATGGTCGCTGATATTAGAAGATAAAAGCCCGTTAGATTTTCTATTACCTACTGAGAGAAAGAGCGTTCGCTTAAACAGGGCGTCAAGACTGACTGTTTTTCCTTATTTCAATTCGAAAACAATTGCCATCACGAATCGTTAAATTCCGTAAGGGAAGAACAAGAAGAAACTAAAATACTATTTCATAGTAGTTGTACTTTGCTAGCTTTTCCGAATTATGAAAATCTGACAGTGTTACAATTTAATTACTTATTGTTATATAGAAACGAATTATATATTTATTTAGCGCCTTCATCATGTGATATAGGGGGGAATTTTTATATGGGTACATTCATTTTGAGATAGTACTTTAATATTTATTAAAAGCTATTTTATATAACTTAAAAGAATTTAGTCACCAATTTACCAAGCAATTTCATGTTAGCCAACGGATAAAAACAACTTAATTACTCCAAGAATAATTTAACTATAATTAATATAATATGCCGCAAATGGGGCGTTAAACGCCATCTGTAGTACAATGCTACATTTAGTGCAATTAATTTACCATGGACCTAAATGTAGTGTTGTACTACAGATGGCGTTTACTGCGCCATTTGTAGGATCTCATTGACTGAAATAGCTTGGCATTTGGATGTNCTATAAAACCGGCGGAATTTACATTTTATTTTTGAGGGGCTACGAAACGAATTTATCACCGTAATTAATAAAAACTCTTTAAATCGGCCGAATTTACAATCGCTGTTTGCAGGATAATAATAATATTATATTAAATTATATAATAATATTTTCTGCTTAAATTTCTTGTCTAACTAAATAAATGAGTTATCAATCGACCTAATACTATTTCCTTGTAAAGCTATTCAAATGAACCCTTACTTTGAGGTTTAAATCTATATAATAGAACAAACGAAATCTCAGGATAATATCTCATGGTTCAAACGAATCCGTATATAACTTTCATTCTGTTTTCCTTTGTTATAATATTATAGATCAAAATCAAAGTCAAAAAAATATTTTATCTTGACTTTGATTTTGACTTTGACACTGTCCGACTAGAAATTAGAAGCAGGTTAGCCCGATATATGTGAGGACCTAATAAGGCTGTCCAGTGTAAGGAATTTCCATTGACGTCCTAATGTGGATTGAATAAAGATATCCGAAATAAAAATATACTTGTCAGGTCCAAATCAGGATGTACACAGTTTATCCTATCAAAGTAAAAAGTTGATGAAATCAACTTTTCCAAGCTAGGATCTTATCATGATTAGGTCATTTTATCCTTTACAGGGTAAATATAATTAAATTCTTATCAGGATTGAGTGTGGATAAACTTGATTGGCCAGAATTTAAATATCATCAGGATATCATGGATTTTTCTTCTTGTTAAATGTCAATTACAATTTTACCAGTTTTTTTATACGATGCCAGAAAAATTTTATCAATAAATCTATGGTTATCTTAAAACTGGCTTATTTTAATAATAAATTTGCAATCAGGTTTTGATAGGTTTTTTTGAATTACCTTATTAGGTCCTAATTTTTATTTCCCTATCAGGTTCTCCTTAAAAAAAAGCGCAACAGTCCTATTCATATCCAAATAGGGTGGTGCTTGTCAGGATCACAGATATATGTGCAGTGACAAAGTGAAGGGGACAGAAGTAGATCTTATTCTGTTTAAAGTTGTTGCATAGAATCAGTGCAATATGAAATGACCAATAATATTAAATAAAGTTCAAGACAATTAAGGGTTTGAAAGGTTTTTATTTCTGAAGAACCAAAACCGATGTTTCGCCTCTATTTGGGAACGTCTCAATTGCCTTGCACTTTACTTAATATTATCCAAACTAAGAGATGAAGTGGAGAATAGATGAAATGACCCATGTCGCAGGCGGCATTGAAATCAGGATTACTACTACTACAGTTTCGAGCTGTAAATTTAGGTATTTCTGATGGTGTATGCGTAAAATTAAAGAATAACTTTTGTTTTCTGTCAAGAAATTAAATATGCTTATTATTTTATGATATAATAAAATAATTCAAAGTGCTCTGTATTCTGTCGAAACTGCTGGACGCGGATCGCGATTTCGATCTTTCTCGATCTCATCAGCGCGTCGCAGACAGCTCCGACAGAACACAGACCAACTTTTACCTGCTGTCTTAACAGCGCGTTTTATAAAATACCACAAATGGCGCGGTAAACGCCATCTGTAGTACGATGCTACATTTTAGGATTACGTATGCTCAACGTGATAGGCACGTTACCATAATCGAATAATTTTATGATATAGAAAAGTGAACAATGTTGACATTATTATATGTATGTAAATAGCTCGTCAGTTGCGGAAATCAAGTTTCGAAAATTTGTCCTGCTGTTTCCGAGTATGTTTTAAATCTCCCCCAAAATCAATCCCCAAAACGTATACTTATAATATTTGAGATAATTAAACTGCATCTACTTTTGAGTCAGTAACTATATAGGTACCTCCAGCAACTAAATAATAATTATTTCGTATACCTTTGGATAAACATATTCTTATTAAGGGCATAAACAGTACAAAAATGTAACGAGTGCAGTCAAATGTCATCCCGTTTGCTATTCATTAAGTTTTACATTCAGACTGATGTCAGAAGTGGAAGACAAAGAGCAAGGAATATAAAAATCTTTTCAAATGTTAAGTGTTTACTTACAGTGCGGATACTCGAACATCCGTTACCCTTTTTCCGAATGGGGTTTTCGCTCTCATATTTTTTTGTTAAACGTAACGAGCCTTCATTCATACGGCTCATTACTTTACAATAATTATTTCGAGTGCGGCGTGTCGAGAGGTTTTGCGACTCACCTGTCATAGTAGTAGTCCCTGAAACAGAAAGAAACATATCATTAGTGCACGAATAGAAGGGAACATGTGCCACCGAATAGCGTTGCACGTGTACTGGGGAGCTGCAGGTGGCCCAGCCCCACAATCTTTCTCTCGGCTTGAGCACGTCATCATTTCGTCGTAATTTGATGGCATTAAAAAGTGTCAAGAGCAATTGCAAACAGATTAATTAACGCGGGTCGTTAGTATAACGGAAAGGGTGAATTTTTAAAACAGCAGGGACGGTCTTTTGAAATTCTTAAAGGTGGGATGCGGTTTGAAAATTTTTAAGTAATGATGATAAATAACATGCGCGTTGCGCGTGTCGCAGACTTTTCTTAAAGTTTCTTGCATTTATTGCAGTTGAAGTAGTTCATGAACTAAGAGGAAATAATGTATCAGAAAAACTAATATCAACTAAAAGGAAATATAATCTATTAGGAAAAGTAATATCTTAAGTAGAGGGAAAGGATTGTTTTTGAAAGGCTATGACTCGCGAAAAAATTAACACTTTACCAGATATAATAAAAAACTTAAAATTGGCAATCTTCTCATCTATTGAAATCCGTGAGTAAAGAAAATAGGAGAGATAGGTTAGTAGAACACTTTCTCAGGCATAAAGTGCTAGTCAGAAACATATTAGAGACAGAAACAGGAATTAAGAGGAGTAGAGATAGATCAACAATAAATTCCTCTTAACAAATAGTTAAGGATGTGGGATATTCTAGTTTTAGGAAAATGCGCAGATTAACTCGGGATAGGGAGGTACGTGTCCAACCAGTCTTAGGACTGGCGACTTTATGATGATGATGATAAGAAATTTACTTGAATCAATTTGTAGTTTCTTGTGTATCGTCTTCTTACATCTTTCTTTATTATCACTATTTATTGTAATAATTTATTTCTAAGCGAACAATCAAAAAATTGTTTATGTATAGGGTATTCCATTTTTGACACTTTTGAAGGGTATCCCCCTTATTTTTAAAGGTAGAGATTGTGGTATCCCCAACAGGTTGCCACTTTTTTGTAACATTAAAGATGTTACCTCTTTTGGGTTCTTGGGATGCAGAGTGGAATTGAAAAGTATCATCGTTAGATCGATTACCCACTCCATCTCAATTGTTTTTGAACTTACCTAAGAAGTTAAAACTTATTCTTAAAAAAATTTTTCTTTAGAATCCAATGGTGTAGTAACTTTTTTTTAGCACCTTCCGTGTTTTTGTTATGACATAAACATTTTTTTTAAGTTAAACATCATGTTTTACATATTTAATAGGCATCATGTGGGTTTTCCAAGAATATATAATTATACAAAGTTATTCTCAAATACAAGCTTAGAATAACATTTTCTAAAAATTTTTTTTATATACAATCACCAAGTACTAGGTAGTATCATATATAATAACGCGCTAATATCTATGGTTCTAGCTTAGGTATTGACTTGTAATGAGAACTTGTGCAGCTATCTCTGCAGATGATAGAACTTTCTAGAATATGCTATCAAATGTTACTATTAATACGTCCAACCAAAAAAGATGGAATTAATTAATTACTTCCGATATTATCCAAGATGTTATACAGTAGAACCTCTATAACTCGAACATCGAGGCGGACGCCAAAAAGTTATAGAGTTTTCGACTTACGGAGGATTTTGACTTAGGCGGATTTTGATTCGACTTGTAGAAGTTAAGATTTGGTGTATTTACATTGTTCGTAAATCCTTAAAGTCGATAACTTAGTTTTCTTCGAACTACAGAAGTAATAAGTTTCAAACTATCGAGTTGTAAAGGTTGTAAAATAAAACATTGCTATGTTCGAAATACAGAGGTCCAATTTAATATTTCCAATTATAGAGGGAAAATATGCACCAAAATGGCTTGCAGGAACTCACTGATTATTTCGACTAATAGAGGGTTGAGATTTCGACTAATGGAGGTTTTGTGGCTTGAAGGAAAGAGAACAAAATATTTTTTCGAGTTTTGGAGGTTTTCAACTTATTGAGATTCTATTGTAGTTTAATCGGAGTTTTTAATTAATAATCGCGAATTCAATTGAAACTAAAAATAATGGTATAATTCCCTTTTATAAACGTTCCTTATCTGCATCTATCCTTGTGATCTGAAAACCGACTAGTACCTCTTGTAAAAAGAAAGATAAAAATTTAATAAAAACATGACTGATAGCATCATAAAATACGTACACCATGCATAGACATATAAATTTCCATATTATCCATCCTCTTCGAAAATTGACGACTCATTTTATTTTATGTAACACGATAAACCGTGACGTACACGAGCATGAAGATATTGAAATAAGGAATACGAAAAGGCAGTGCAACGGTTTTACCCTGTAACGACTTGGAATAAATACTGCATTGCGGTTATTACTAAAAGCAATCTATATTATATATATATATGTATATTTATGTATACATACATACTTCTTATGTATGTATTACCTACGAATAATGGAGGGTACGACATCGTTGCGTGTCAATGTCTAAAGCAACCACTCTCATCATTCTCTTTCTTTATCCAACCAATTAATAACTAAATTATCAAACTAATTGCTTTTAGAAAAACAAGTAGGTATAAAAGCAAGATTGGATACTTTTCTTAAAACAGGGGTGGGAATTGTTATAAAGATGATTGATATATGAACAGCTGGGAAAACGAAAGAGAATTTTGTGTGAAATAAGAGGCTGCTTGTGGCTACCATTGACGAGTGTTGGGCAAAGACACTGACCTCAACAGTTGGCTTGCTGCAGCTTCAGTGAAATGTGATGACATATTTGCGCGCATAGCGACATTGATCCCAGAATTTTGCTTTCCATGCAGTTTCATGGGGAATACGTTAAATATAATTCAAATTGTGTGTATATGTTACCGGAAACGTAGGAAATCTAGGAATTTTGAGCCTATTTAGGAAATCTATAAAATATTGTTTCAAAGATTTTTAATACACATATATCTTGGGAAATGTATAGATTTCCTAGGATGTGAATGAAATGAAATGAAATTCCGATATCGTACTAGGAAATTTATAACCTTAGACAAAAATTTTCAGTCTCTCTCCAGTCTCTCAGTTTCTTTCAGCATCTCTGAGAGCATCTCTCACAGTCTATCAGTTACTGCCTAGGTGTTTTTATGGATCTCTCACAGTCTCTGTATGTATGAGAGACTCGAACGATAAAGCTCAAATCTCTCACAAAGAGACTGAATAAATAGAACTGAAAAATTGAGAGACTCGAGTCTTTCGTAGAAAGATTGGGATCTCTGAAATATGTTGAACTTAGAAACACTTATTGAGAGATTCGAGTTTCTCGTTCAGAGACTGGATACGAAATGAGGATCTCTCTATGAGCGACTCGAGTCTCTTGTTCAGAGACTGGATATTAAATGAGGATCTCTCTATGAGCGACTCGAGTCTCTCGTTCAGAGACGTTAAACAATTTTTTTGAGTCTCTCGACAGTCTCTCTCAGCGACACCAGAGAGACTCGATGAGAGACGGAGACTCGAGTATCGCTTTCAGAGACTGAGAGACTAAACATTTTTATCTCGGGAAAACTAATGCTTTCTGTGAATAAAATGAATAAAACACGTTAGTAAACTGAAAATCAAAGTTATCTGGGTTTACGCGGTTCTAGTACTACCGCCTAGTGTATATGCATTGGTGACGTTATTGCTTGGTTAGGTTAGGTTTGGAGATTTATATGCGTTAGTGACGTTATTGTACGGTTATTAGGTAGATTTATGACAGACTGGAGTTTCTTTAATGCGCCTGGCTGATATTTTGGAATAATGTCTTCGAAAGTATGCTTCATTATGATCTCATTCATATGAAAATGATCGGCATTATCATTTCTATAACAGACAAAAAATTCAAGGTCATCGTGCTTACTGAAACAAAGATAACTTCGTCACATCATTCTAATATCTAACATCTCAGCCCGCCTCTGGCGGGCAGAGCCATTGGAAATCCTCCGGTCTGTCATAAATTTCCCTAATCAAACAATGACGTCACCAGTGGATACAGGTACATCCCTACCGTATTATTGCCTATTTAGTATTACCTGTAATACATTTCCGATTGCTATTTAGGAAATGTATAGATTTTCTGGGAAATGTGTCTAATATAATTTACTTCACACATTTCCGGGCGATTTCAGAAATTTTAGTAACATACATAACAAAAACAAAGGAAGAAGCCGCGAAGTTCGTCCACTATACGCGTAGAGCTGAGGTGATGTCGTGGTTTCCACGAAGGAAATTTTTAGGTGTCAAACAGTCCCATCTGTCTAGTAGGTATGAATACAAATAGGCCATCTGTGAGATTTAAGCGCGGCGTTGCCGCAAGTACGGCCATGTCCATGCAAATCAATGAGTCAGATCAGCTATAGCATTCGCTTTCCGCACCAAGTTGTAACGGCGCGAAGTCGCAAGTATGTCACTAGTCTTAACAAAAAAACACAACTTAACAAACAAACAAAGTTTGTCGCACACTTATCCGACCCGTCCTGTCAAAATACGGATGGGATAAAAAAATCTAAATGAATGGACAATCGCTCGTTAGTCCAGCAGGGCACGGCTCTGACGGAATGTCGACGGAACAGATTGTTGGTCTCCGATCCTGCCCAGCAAAAAAAGACACGTGCCGTGACGTAGTGTGATGAACTGGCCAAGTGAGCGCATCGAGCATCATGCCACTATCATCTTGTTTAAACCTGTCGGACGCATATTTATATTACAAACTTGCAAAATTGAATTTAAAATAAGCAATTAGCTCTCCATGCCTTTTTAAAATGGCCTGTTGCGTTTGCGTAACATATTCGGGACTTTCCCTGTCTCGTAAATATGACTAAGTAGCTTAAACATACTATCTCTAACCTCTTGTCCTGCATGTTTTAGAACTTCCCCCTGTATCCCATCTAGACCTGGCGCCATATTATTCTTTAAGTTTTTTAGTGATACATCGAACTCTTCTCTCTTGTAACTAATCGCCTGATGAGTATCATTTTTTTTTGAAGTGAAACTTCTTTACACACGGTAGGGTAAGGCGAATTACTGTGTAACGAAATCATGCAACGCATTTCCCCTGCTGTCTGTCCCTATGTATGCTTAGATCTTTAAAACTACGCAACGGATTTTAATGCGTTTTTATTTAATAGATAGAGTAATTCAAGATGAAGGTTTATATGTATAATACAAGTATAATATAGTAGAGAAACACTGATAATTTTCGAGGTTTGTAATGCGATGTCATAAATAAACACATTTTTTGCGCTTACATTGCAAACGCTGGCCGAACCCTACGAGATAGATCAAAGTAATATACTACAGTATTGTACACCTTAAAAAGGCCTACAAAAAAGTCCGGGATTGTATATGTCTATCTCTCAGGAATAACCCACAATAACCATTTTTTATCCTTTACGTGTTACGAGAAATAATGGCTTATTTACGAAGCGATTTTAAGCAATACAACATTAAGCTTTATCCAATTAAGTACATTGTGCATTTAATATGAATCAATATGGCCCCTTACAGCATGTAATTTAAGTGAATATTTTCGAAGATATTACAGGCTTAAAATGCAGGGACATAGCGGTCGCGGCGGTACCGGCCGGTTTGTATTGTCTAATGACAAAAAAAGCTGTGATTGTTGTATATAAAGACATTCTATAGATAGTATATTTACTATGAGCATTACACCCGTGCGAAGCATAGTGTACAAATAATAGCATTAAACCAATTCCTTAACCCCTATCCCGGTATGTTTGTGTGTTTGAAGAAGTTTCACTTCAGTAGCGTGTATAATTACACGTTGTATTTTTTTTATAGTATATGGTGAGTATCAATATTGATGTGTTAATTATAAAGACTGAAACTGTTTGCTATATATGGGTATTAAAAAAATATTATTTTTACTTTAACCGTAAAGTAACTGATTTCGCATTCTTATTTACTCGCAATTTGTAATTTAAGACTCACTTTATGGCTGTACCGCAAATGAACTTTTTCGCGTGGAGCATTAATGTTTCAATATTGATAGTAAAAGTTGTAAAGTGACACTAAAGGTAATCGTAAAGGGCGGCAATATTGTCTCCAGTTCGTATAAGACTTTTCTAAATCTTCCGCTAGAAGGTAATTTGTCCTTTTTGAAGACCTTATAAAGTTTTATGATGTCTTTTATGAAGATCTTCCGTCTTGGAATGTTCCGTGTTGTACGTTCGCTATCTGTACAGAATCGGAATTCGATTTCTAATGAAATATTATACTGCAAGAAAACGTCTTAAAAAACGAAAGAAGAAAATTTTAATGAAAGAATAAAAATTACTCTAATGTAAATTCCCCTTTACGATGGATTATCTGACCCTGATGCAAAGCCAAAAAGTGGGACAGAAGACCCTTTCAGCATCTCAATAGATATCGCAAGAATGAGGGGGTCGTCTTGTAGTTCTGGACCAGTGATGAGCAACGCAAGATGAAGATCAAGACATCACATCAAAGACTACGACCAAGACTGTCGCAGTCTTGATATTGGTCTTGGTATTGCTCATTCGATCTTGGTCTTACTCTTGTTCAAATAGTGCTAGTCTTGGTCTTGGTCTTGGTCTTGCTGATATAGGTTTGGTCTTGGTCTTGGTCTTGTGTGTTAGGTCTTGGTCTAGCTCAATTGATCCGATTCTCACATTTTTTTAATAATTCTTCTAAGCTTATATTTTGTCTTGGTTTTAGTCTACATTTTGTTCGTTCGTTCTTAGCTTTAACCTTGGTGTTCTTCTTTAGGTCTTAGTTTTAGTCTTGGTCTTGTTCGTTTGGTTTTGGTCTTGCTAGTATAAGCACAGCTTTGGTCTTGCATTTTCGCAATTTTGCTCATCACTATTGTAGACAGTAAGATGAGACAGACCAAATGAAAACGGGAGAGAAGTAAAACATATTACCTATGTAATATTACTGCCTTAATAATTGCTTTAAAAAATCTAAATAAATTATAGAAAACTTGAACCAGGGTTGGCGGATCCGGAATCGAGGCAGGTGCAGTGGGTGTTCGAGATTCTAGACTTTAGAGGATGTTACTCAACAACTATGAATAATGTTTCTGTTGTAACCTTAAATAGACAAATTTTGCGGTCTCCTGTATAAAGTGCCTGT
Source organism: Agrilus planipennis (assembly GCF_000699045.2). Lineage (NCBI taxonomy): Eukaryota > Metazoa > Arthropoda > Insecta > Coleoptera > Buprestidae > Agrilus > Agrilus planipennis. The sequence continues at coordinate 423,546 of NW_020442444.1, forward strand.
GTTACCACAGGTTCAAAAGGAAGGAGGGGTATTGAGTAAGCACACTCCTTTTTCTTTGTCAGAAAAGTCGGGGATATATGAAAGTAGCTGTAATGACTGTAGTAAATAATATATTGGACAAATTAGACGCTCAATCAAAACTAGATTTAAGGAGCATTTAGCTCATGCACGGTTTGGTAGAGCAGAAAAATTGCCCAACATATTCTTACTGAAGAACATAATATTAATATTAATAATCTTAAGNGCAGTAATATTCCACAGATAATCTTTCATTCTCTTCTATCTTCATTTCATCCACTTATCTCTTTCACCAGAACCACTACCCACCCGTTCCTACGATTCCTAAAAGGAGACTGAATAGGGCCTTCTGCCCTACCTTACAACGTAATCCGAAGGGACTGCCCGCCCACCAGCATTAATGGCTGGTGGGAATGAAACACCCAAAAGTTTTTTTTTTCCTTCAATGTGTACCGCTAGTTACGTTTTGTCCTTCTTCTTCTTAACATGCGTTTTTAATTCATGTTTTCTTCGTTGTGCCTGTAGTTATAATCCGTTATTTCATAGTTAATAATTCATTTGTAAATAAAGTCTATATATAGTGTTTTATATCGAGCATTCTTCGTTCCGTTAAAAACAACATTTTGAGAAAATACTGCTCTCGGCAAACAGCTGTGCTGAGCTAATCTTCGTATTTCCATAAAACTAGAACACCTCACATACTTAATTATTTATGAACAATAATGTAAACTAATCTAGGTCTACCTCTAACCTTCTTAACTTTTGTTTCTCTTCCAATATGTCTCTAACTAGTCATTTAGGCCTGAGAAGGTGTCCTACCAACCTTTCTCGACTATTTCTAATTGACTTCCACGGCGCCCTCTATTCTCCTACTCTTCCTTATCCACGGTATCTTCATTATCCGCCACCATCCACAGAGCCGTTGTATTTTAAGGGCATATATTGCATAAATTTTTCAAAAAATTGAATTTTCTGGAAAACGTTAGCTGTCTGCACTCAAGAACATAAAAGCGCTACCGCTATCGATCACCCTGTTCAGTATTTGCGTCGCACCATAGGTCGCTATTTCTGGAATACGTTCATAACAATTTTCCTTGTTTAAACAAGTTCTTCCCCCTTTTTGTTAACAATTTGTCTAATCGCTTTCTTTGTGTTAAAAATTATTGGAAAAATTAAATTTAAAGAAACTGTTTGTAAATAGGTATGCAACACATTGTACACTTCAGCATAAGAAATTGCTGATACTAATTTTCATTTACGTAATACAACTTTGCCCTGTGCTGACAGCGCTCATAATTTTCTTTATATATAATGTTAGTGTGAATTACTTGGCGTAACTCAAACAACGCATGCAACAAATTTTAAAAATTAAAACTGTGAAAGCCGTGACAATACCACAAAGAAGATGCAAGTTACAAAGAGTGTTCGCGGATTTTGTTTGAGCTTTGTTTCTATTCACCGACGGATATACGTGATACCAGTAGTCTAACAGAAAACGCGCGTTGATGGAATTTCTGCAATTCGAATATGGTAATGAAAGTATCTTGAATGGAACGTAGGGCAAAACAAAGGGCGCGCAAACTATATCTTTCAGCGACTTCTTTCCTCGTTTTATCCAAGATTAAACGGTCGACGAGAGAAAGCATTGCGAGCAGCGCTAATACAATTCGAACAAATTTATATTTTATGCTCGCGTTATTTTTGCTCTCCGTTTCTGCGAAGACAACGCGCATCTGTGTTGAAACGAACTGCTGGATGGTCGCTGATATTAGAAGATAAAAGCCCGTTAGATTTTCTATTACCTACTGAGAGAAAGAGCGTTCGCTTAAACAGGGCGTCAAGACTGACTGTTTTTCCTTATTTCAATTCGAAAACAATTGCCATCACGAATCGTTAAATTCCGTAAGGGAAGAACAAGAAGAAACTAAAATACTATTTCATAGTAGTTGTACTTTGCTAGCTTTTCCGAATTATGAAAATCTGACAGTGTTACAATTTAATTACTTATTGTTATATAGAAACGAATTATATATTTATTTAGCGCCTTCATCATGTGATATAGGGGGGAATTTTTATATGGGTACATTCATTTTGAGATAGTACTTTAATATTTATTAAAAGCTATTTTATATAACTTAAAAGAATTTAGTCACCAATTTACCAAGCAATTTCATGTTAGCCAACGGATAAAAACAACTTAATTACTCCAAGAATAATTTAACTATAATTAATATAATATGCCGCAAATGGGGCGTTAAACGCCATCTGTAGTACAATGCTACATTTTATTATTACGTACGTTGTACTACAGATGGCGTTTATCGCGCCATCTGTAGTATATTATAAAACGCGCTGTTAAGACAGCAGGTAAAAATTAGTGTGTGTTCTGTCGAAGCTGTCTGCGACGCGCTGATGAGATCCAAAATAGATCGAAACGCATCTGGCAGTTTCAACAGAATACATACCACTTCGAATTATTTTATTCGATTAAGCTAACGTGTCTATCACGTTGAGGTTGGCTACGCCGGGATTCGTTTTCAGCAAGTAGATATCCACACAAGTGGACCTTGTTGGAGCATACGTAATCCTAAAATGTAGCATCGTGCTACAGATGGCGT
>NW_020442444.1:431122-438886 GCF_000699045.2 Agrilus planipennis
AAGGAGCATTTAGCTCATGCACGGTTTGGTAGAGAGGAAAAATCTAGTGTTGCCCAACATATTCTTACTGAAGAACATAATATTAATATTAATAATCTTAAGTTAGTTAGGCAGGTTAGGAATAATTGTTTATTGGATAGTTTTGAGAGTTTATACATTTATAAAAATAAACAAGTTTTGTTTAACAATGACAACGGTCCTATCCCTGAATCTCCGCTATTTAGCCTAGCTTAATTACTTTTGTGATTGTTAAGGTCCATTGAACACCAACCTTGTTGTCAAGTTCACTAAACCTTAACAACTATTAGTATAAATTAGGATTAGTTCCCTTTTAGGTTTAGTTCACTTCAGTCCCTGAAGAAGGTAACCTCGTTACCGAAAAGTGCTTCGGACAACTACAGGGTCGTGTTTTTGAGTTATTTTGTTTATTCTGTTCATACTTGAACAAAAATTTGTATTGAAGACGTTTTTCTAAACAAATTTGATCAACATAACGATAACCAAACTTGCGAAGTAGTTTTTAAATTTCTTAGTGCTTCATGTGCTTAACGCATAATATGCTAGAAAGTTTTGTGGAAACGATTTTTAAATTGCGAATTCTTATTTTATTAATCATACCCCAGGAGTTGATAAATTCGCCGTAAGAGTCTATTGGATCTTATATTTCTATTATATCTGTTTGATTAAATGAAACGCTTTCCCACTGATGGCCGCCTGTCGTTTATTGATTAACTTCATTTGATTGCAATTAGTTGTATACCTATTGTATGTTAACTGAATCAAATTATATAATTTTGGGATAATTTATAAGTAGGTGTTTTAATATAAAAAGAAATATTAATAAAAACTAGTACCAGTTCTGTCTCAATGAAGAACAAAAATATTTTTAGGAATCTACCAGGTTGGTTGCTCAAATAATTTCTGAAATGTCTTTGTCATGTATCACGTATATTCTAAAGCTGTTGGACTCTCTTTGCGACGACCAAAATTTGCTCTAGAGGGTCATAACTGGTGAAGAATCATCGGTTGATGATTATGACGTGGAAACCAAAGCTTAATCATCCCAATGGAAGCTGCCGCGCGATCCAAGACCGCAAAAACCCGCCAAGTTAGGTCGAACGTGAATTTTTCTTCGATTGCAGGGGAGTGGTGCATCATGAGTTCTTACCACAGGGTAGAAATGTCAATAAGGAATATTACCTGCAAGTTATGCGTAATTTGTTCGAAGCAATTCGTCAAAAACGCACGGATTTGTGGAATAACAAAAATTGGCTTTTGCACCATGAAACGTCCCTGCTCACACATCGTTGCTTGTGCACCAATTTTTGATCAAAAACAACACACCAATAATGCCGCATCCGCTGTATTCCCCAGATCTGACCCTGTGCGACTTTTTCTTGATCCCGAAACTGAAGAGGCCCATGAAATGACGACGCTACGCTACGATTAAGGAGATAAAGACGGCATCAAAGGAGGATCACAAAAAATTATTTTTTGAAGTGATTCTAGGATTGTAAGAAACGTTGACACAATCATTTTTGAAAAAACACAAAATTCGCGATACTTTTTAATCAGACCTTGTACACTTAATCTTTCACTTTATCGTTGTTCGTCTCATTTTTCACATCTCACCCGCCCATTGCCACGATTCCTAAAAGGAAGCCGAAGACGTTCTTCCGCCCTATCCTCCGGCGTAGTCCCTGGAGCCCACTAATATTAGTAGCTGGTGGTAATTAAACACCCAGAAGGTTTTCTACATCATCGTTTTACAATAACTGTATGAAAAGCATTAGCGATAAGTACCTACATCTATTGGGAAACGCTTTGTCCGCTTAAAGTTGCATTCAGCAGCAGGTGAAACAGCAGGTAGGTAATTAATAACACAGTCATTGTCTTGATGGGAGAGGTAATCACAGTGTGCACAGTTCGAAATCGAAATATTGAAAAGCCAAATCTGCGTTATTAGATATTGAAGGTATAGCGACAGTGTGCAGTGGAATGATGAGTAAAGCCGATGGTGGAAATAAATACAAACATACATATAGGACATAGCGGTCGCGGCGGTACCGGCCGGTTTGTATTGTCTAATGACAAAAAAGCTGTGATTGTTGTATATAAAGACATTCTATAGTATATTTACTATGAGCATTACACCCGTGCGAAGCATAGTGTACAAATAATAGCATTAAACCAATTCCTTAACCCCTATCCCGGTATGTTTGTGTGTTTGAAGAAGTTTCACTTCAGTAGCGTGTATAATTACACGTTGTATTTTTTTTATTANGGTAATCACAGTGTGCACAGTTCGAAATCGAAATATTGAAAAGCCAAATCTGCGTTATTAGATATTGAAGGTATAGCGACAGTGTGCAGTGGAATGATGAGTAAAGCCGATGGTGGAAATAAATACAAACATACATATATATATATATATATATACATACGTGGAAATTAACCTGTATAACGTGTGACGGATAAATGAAACAACTGTCGCTCAAAGTCCGTGACGTTTATTAACATTGGTTGCGGTTTTCAGTGGAAATCAATAACCAAACATCACCCAGCGTCCAACAATGAAATGAATCTTTTGTAGTTCAAAATATATATGCATGTATGTACCTATGTAGTTCGTACGCAAATTACCTGGACGTCAATCAAAAAGTTGAAGTGGTCGAACTAATTTCGATAACCATTAAGGATATTGAGTGCAAAATTGTCCTGACAATACGTTTTTAATTTCCCATTGAATTGTCAGAAATTCGCGGACTGTCAAGCGCACTTTTAAAATGATGAGGTGTTGAAAACATCCTTTGCATATTCTATCAAAATGTTCGAACATTTAATTAAATAATTCGAAGTGGTCTGTGTTCTGTCGAAACTGTCTATGACGCGCTGATGAGATCGAAAAAGATCGAAATCGCGATCCACAGACCAACTTTTACCTGCTGTCTTAACAGCGCGTTTTAGAAAATACCACAAATGGCGCGGTAAACGCCATCTGTAATACAATGCTACATTTTAGGATTACGTATGCTCCAACAAGCTCCATTTAAATATATGGATAATATCTACTTGCTGAAATGAATCCCGGCGTAGCTAACCACTACGTGATAGGCACGTTACCATATTTCGAAGTGGTCTGTCTTCTGTCGAAACTGCCAGACGCGGATCGCGATTTCGATCTTTTTGGATCTCAGCAAGTAGATATCCATATATTTAAATGGACCTTGTTGGAGTATACGTAATCTTAAAATGTAGCTTCGTACTATAGATGGCGTTTACCGCGTCATTTGTGGTATTTTATAAAACGCGCTGTTAAGACAGCAGGTAAAAGTTGGTTTGTGTTCTGTCGGAGCTGTCTGCGACGCGCTGATGAGATCCAAAAAGATCAAAATCGCGATCCGCGTCTGGCTGTTTCGACAGAATACAGACCACTTCGAAATACTGATTTTCTTTTTATTGTAATGTCAACACTGTTCACTTTTCTATATTATAAAATTATTCGATTATGGTAACGTGCCTATCACGTTGAGGTTAGCTACGCCGGGATTCGCTTCAGCAAGTAGATATTCACATATTTAAATGGACCTTGTTGGAGCACACGTAATCCTAAAATGTAGCATCGTACTACAGATGGCGTTTACCGCGCCATTTGTGGTATTTTCTAGTTCGAACATTTGATTTAAAAGTATTCGAAATAATTTAAAACGGATAATCTAGCTATTGCATTTACATAAAAGCCCACTTCAAATTTTAATTACAAAGTTGTGGTAACAGCGTAAAGGTTTTACTCCATATCCATCGGTTAAAATAAGTATGTTTTTGGTGGCAAGTACTCTGTTGAAACTGCCAGACTAATGCTATTTTTTTGTTGTCGTTTGTTCTCACTTCCTCTCTCGGTCGGTATCATATTCGAATTGGTAATGAATGATATGTATAAAAAAATTCAGTAATTTCATAAAACATACGATTAATTATTATTAACTTCTTTAATATTTATTCATTACAGCTGAACGATTGTTTCGCCATTATGTAATCAAATCAAACCGAGCTGATCCCATGAGTGGCTAGATTCTGTGTGTCAAGTGATGAACAAAACAAAACTAAGACTGTTCCAGTCTTGGCATTCGTATTGGTCTTACTTGTTCGGTCTTGGTCTTGGTCTTTCTTAATTACTTCTAGTCTTGACTTTGGTCTTGCTGATAATGTCTCGGTTTTGGCCTTGGTCTTGGTCCTCCTCATTAATCTGATACTTACGTTTCTTCAATAATTCTTCTAAACACAAATTTTTCTATTTACTGACACAATAGTTGTCTCAAATATTGAAAATTCCTGTCATACATGCGAGCCTGTTAAAAAAAAAAGTGTCCATAGTTATAAAAAACCTCCGACATAGTTTTGAGGGATCGGTTGCCCACCAGCATTAGCAGTTAGTTCGAATTAAATACCCAAAAAACTTGTCTCAGTATTTTTGAATGCCACAAATCATTATCACAAGAGCGAGGACTCGAAAACTAGAGCAACCTACATCTCTAACTAATCCAGGTCTAGTTCTACCCCTGATAACCTCTATTTATGCTTCGAATATGTCTCTAATTAGCCCTTCATGTATGAGAAGGTGTCCTACCAACGTATCACTCTTCATTGAACGCTGTTTAACGAAAGCAAGTAAGTTTATCTACCAAAACTGTATGTGGCTTGCTGACGAAAATCGCATTCATTAACGTGCCCATCCCGTGGTAGGTAAGCCGTGAGTTCATTTATACAAGTCACCTAGCGGCATGGCCTAGAGCTTTAGACCATTGCTTAGCATTCGGGAGGACGTCGGTTCGAATCCGAGTCCGTCTGCCTTGGTCCAAGTTTTTCTGTGGTTTCCTTGGATCATTTAGGCAATTGCTGGAGCAGTAATATCTCACAGATAATCTTTCATTCTCTTCTGTCTTAATTTCGTCCGTCTCATCTTTCTCACCTGAACCACCACCCACCCATTCCCACGATTCTTGAAAGCAGGCTGAAGAGGGCCTTCCGCCCTACCTTCCGGCGTAGTCCGGAGGGACTGCCCGCCCACCAGCATTAGTGATTGGTGGGAATAAAACACCGAAAAGTATTTTTTTTCAGTTAATATCCTCATCGGGAAGGACATTGTCGATGTTTTCTAAACTTTTACTTAATAAGTGCATTTTGGGAAGATTTGTCAATACTGGTTTGGTATTACAAAATACCACAAATGGCGCGGTAAACGCCATCTGTAGTACGATGCTACATTTTAGGATTACGTATGCTCCAACAAGGTCCGGGATTCGTTTCAGCAAGTAGATATATCTGTATGTATGTAGCATCGTACTACAGATGGCGTTTACCGCGCCATTGGTGGTATTTTCTAAAATGCGCTGTTAAGACAGCAGGTAAAAGTTGGTCTGTGTTCTGTCGGAGTTGTCTACGAAGCGCTGATGAGATCCAAAAAGATCGAAATCGCGATCCGCGTCTGGCAGTTTCGACAGAATACAGACCACTTCGAATTATTTTATTCGACACTGGTTTGGTATGAAGTAATTTATCTTACGATTAACAAGGTAATGATCACGAGGAGCCGTCTTTTTCTTGTATTAACCATCTACATATATATTTATATATGCGTTAGAGATAACGTCACATGGAAATAGATACTAGTTCGTATCCATAGACACATATTAATGGACGTGCCTTACCCGTATGTCGTTGTAATAATTTCTTGGCCCGAAAAGTGAGGGAGATGGCGTATGGTTTCGGAGCACTAGTGCTATCTCTTTCATGACACGCTTACGCACTATCGTGAGAGAGATGGATATTGTCCGAAACTTCGTTCCATCCCTGTCTTTTGTTGTACCACAATTCTGACCGCTAAGGCATGTCCATTAGTAAACGTCGATGTTCGTAACTATCTTTCGTAAAACAACTAGCCACCATTTTACTCCTCAATGGTGGAAGTTCAAGTCCGCATAAGAAATTTTATTTCAAAAAGTTTTTAAGTCTCTTTAGAAACTTTTGACAATCCGGAAAAAAAAATAATAAAAGAAGACTCACTTTAGGCCGGTTCGTCTTTTCAGCGCTTGCCGTTCCGGGAGCGGCACGCGGCGGTGGCGGTCTTAGCTTTCGTAGTAGAACAATGAAGTGTCTTCGATTCATTTTCCCTTCTTTGCGCCCCCGTTATAAATCCAATTACGAGACCGTGATGCTCTCTTGTTCTCATCGACAAACGACGTGGTGCGATGAGACGGGGGCCGCCTTTGATCTGACTTCCACTTTATTGCCGCCAAGTATCACTTTGTCGTAATAACAACTTTTTGATGAGATCGGAGTAGAAGCGGTGCAAAAAATTCCGCTTCGCCGACGCCGTGCCGCGAGTTAAACGGTTTGCTCTCGTGTTCTAAACAGCGGGCGAGGCGTTTTGTTTGAAGGACGCGAGAAAACGAGGAGGAGTTTACGAGGACGCTTCTCTAAGCCGATTTGACACATTAAAACACTTCCTATTTTCCGCCGCCTAAAAGTTTTAACACCCCACGGAAAACGTAATTAAACAATCTCTTTTCGGAAGCAGGCATTAGGTATTACGCTTTTGAAAGTGGAACCGTGAAGATTTCAGGTGGCCCAAGTTTTTTATTTAGCAAACTTTAAATGAAATAGACTTTTTATTCTGTTGAAGGTAATTCCTTAGTAATGCTAAATCACTATAGAAAAACTACTTAAACTAATTATGTGTACATTTTTAAAATTGAAAGTGTCGAAAGTTTCACCACTTGACGAACACTTTTATTTGCTGCTAGTAAGGTATTGCTGAAAATCCGTGTTTTTGTTTGTCGTTCGGACGTGCGGAAACCGTTATAGGATCATTCGTATGTCTGTCTGTCTGTTTGTCAGTCAATTTGCTCCGAATCCACTGGTGCGATTAAGAACTTTGTGACAGAAACACGAACGCATAACGCATTTTCAACATAGGAGTCATTTTTGGGGGGCTAATATCAGGAAATTTAAGAAAAATCTTTTGTAAACTGTACCGTGTGACATCAAATGAAAGGGCTTGTTGTAAAGATCTCAAATATATTTTTGATATAATTTTAGAATAAAGTGTTTTAAAGTTACTTCAGAAAATAGATGAAAATTGACCATTTCCCCCCTTATCTCTGAAACTATTGAACCTAAAATTTTGAAAAAAATGCAGAAAATATTTCTTTATAGATTACAAAAAAATTAATAAGAAGTCTATGGCCTGAACATAACGTGGTAAATCTTTCAACAAACAATATTGCGCGTTCAAATTTACATTAGCAGTTTGAATGTATGGGAGAACATTTTTTTCCAACTGAAATGTTATGTTGATTCTTAGGTTAGGGTTCCGTATGTCTAAATGAAAACGGAACCCGTAGAGGATCACTCGTGTGTATGTCTGTCCGTTTTTGACGTGACAACGTCTTATAATTCGATGGAGCCGGCTGCATGCACGAAAAAACATGACTCATGCGGCGTTACCTCGCTCTGAGGCGTTCCATTTAAGGCTTGAAGTGCAAGCGGGAGGCACAATCGGCTTCCGCGTTCGGCAGCGTTCGACATCTGTCTCTCTCCTACTTGAGTGAGCGATGCGTCCGCGTGGAAAGCTGCTATACAATAATACATTTCCATTTACCTCCTTCTCTATATCCATACAAAATATCTATCAAACAAATAAAATTAAAATTTTCTTTTGAAAAATGAAACCATTCCATCAGTATTTTCTTATGACGTTGTCAC
>NW_020442444.1:438923-442750 GCF_000699045.2 Agrilus planipennis
ACAAATGGCGCGGTAAACGCCATCTGTAGTACGATGCTACATTTTAGGATTACGTATGCTCCAACAAGGTCCGGGATTCGTTTCAGCAAGTAGATATATCTGTATGTATGTAGCATCGTACTACAGATGGCGTTTACCGCGCCATTGGTGGTATTTTCTAAAATGCGCTGTTAAGACAGCAGGTAAAAGTTGGTCTGTGTTCTGTCGGAGTTGTCTACGAAGCGCTGATGAGATCCAAAAAGATCGAAATCGCGATCCGCGTCTGGCAGTTTCGACAGAATACAGACCACTTCGAATTATTTTATTCGACACTGGTTTGGTATGAAGTAATTTATCTTACGATTAACAAGGTAATGATCACGAGGAGCCGTCTTTTTCTTGTATTAACCATCTACATATATATTTATATATGCGTTAGAGATAACGTCACATGGAAATAGATACTAGTTCGTATCCATAGACACATATTAATGGACGTGCCTTACCCGTATGTCGTTGTAATAATTTCTTGGCCCGAAAAGTGAGGGAGATGGCGTATGGTTTCGGAGCACTAGTGCTATCTCTTTCATGACACGCTTACGCACTATCGTGAGAGAGATGGATATTGTCCGAAACTTCGTTCCATCCCTGTCTTTTGTTGTACCACAATTCTGACCGCTAAGGCATGTCCATTAGTAAACGTCGATGTTCGTAACTATCTTTCGTAAAACAACTAGCCACCATTTTACTCCTCAATGGTGGAAGTTCAAGTCCGCATAAGAAATTTTATTTCAAAAAGTTTTTAAGTCTCTTTAGAAACTTTTGACAATCCGGAAAAAAAAATAATAAAAGAAGACTCACTTTAGGCCGGTTCGTCTTTTCAGCGCTTGCCGTTCCGGGAGCGGCACTTAGCTTTCGTAGTAGAACAATGAAGTGTCTTCGATTCATTTTCCCTTCTTTGCGCCCCCGTTATAAATCCAATTACGAGACCGTGATGCTCTCTTGTTCTCATCGACAAACGACGTGGTGCGATGAGACGGGGGCCGCCTTTGATCTGACTTCCACTTTATTGCCGCCAAGTATCACTTTGTCGTAATAACAACTTTTTGATGAGATCGGAGTAGAAGCGGTGCAAAAAATTCCGCTTCGCCGACGCCGTGCCGCGAGTTAAACGGTTTGCTCTCGTGTTCTAAACAGCGGGCGAGGCGTTTTGTTTGAAGGACGCGAGAAAACGAGGAGGAGTTTACGAGGACGCTTCTCTAAGCCGATTTGACACATTAAAACACTTCCTATTTTCCGCCGCCTAAAAGTTTTAACACCCCACGGAAAACGTAATTAAACAATCTCTTTTCGGAAGCAGGCATTAGGTATTACGCTTTTGAAAGTGGAACCGTGAAGATTTCAGGTGGCCCAAGTTTTTTATTTAGCAAACTTTAAATGAAATAGACTTTTTATTCTGTTGAAGGTAATTCCTTAGTAATGCTAAATCACTATAGAAAAACTACTTAAACTAATTATGTGTACATTTTTAAAATTGAAAGTGTCGAAAGTTTCACCACTTGACGAACACTTTTATTTGCTGCTAGTAAGGTATTGCTGAAAATCCGTGTTTTTGTTTGTCGTTCGGACGTGCGGAAACCGTTATAGGATCATTCGTATGTCTGTCTGTCTGTTTGTCAGTCAATTTGCTCCGAATCCACTGGTGCGATTAAGAACTTTGTGACAGAAACACGAACGCATAACGCATTTTCAACATAGGAGTCATTTTTGGGGGGCTAATATCAGGAAATTTAAGAAAAATCTTTTGTAAACTGTACCGTGTGACATCAAATGAAAGGGCTTGTTGTAAAGATCTCAAATATATTTTTGATATAATTTTAGAATAAAGTGTTTTAAAGTTACTTCAGAAAATAGATGAAAATTGACCATTTCCCCCCTTATCTCTGAAACTATTGAACCTAAAATTTTGAAAAAAATGCAGAAAATATTTCTTTATAGATTACAAAAAAATTAATAAGAAGTCTATGGCCTGAACATAACGTGGTAAATCTTTCAACAAACAATATTGCGCGTTCAAATTTACATTAGCAGTTTGAATGTATGGGAGAACATTTTTTTCCAACTGAAATGTTATGTTGATTCTTAGGTTAGGGTTCCGTATGTCTAAATGAAAACGGAACCCGTAGAGGATCACTCGTGTGTATGTCTGTCCGTTTTTGACGTGACAACGTCTTATAATTCGATGGAGCCGGCTGCATGCACGAAAAAACATGACTCATGCGGCGTTACCTCGCTCTGAGGCGTTCCATTTAAGGCTTGAAGTGCAAGCGGGAGGCACAATCGGCTTCCGCGTTCGGCAGCGTTCGACATCTGTCTCTCTCCTACTTGAGTGAGCGATGCGTCCGCGTGGAAAGCTGCTATACAATAATACATTTCCATTTACCTCCTTCTCTATATCCATACAAAATATCTATCAAACAAATAAAATTAAAATTTTCTTTTGAAAAATGAAACCATTCCATCAGTATTTTCTTATGACGTTGTCACGTTCAACTATCGTCAGTAAACCGACTTTACTTTATTTTGAAATAAGCTTTTTTCTAACTTCACTGTTCTACAACGTCATACGTCGTCACAATAGCAAAACTTATGGGCGGTTTAGCCCGCAGTATACTGCCATTTATAAAAACTCAAGAGCTATGATTCCGAGGACAATTCACATAATATTCGTTTCGTTTATTAGAATTTCATTGACGTAAAAAAATATGGCGAATTCGGTAATACTAACGGCCGCGATAAAAGTTCAGGTCGACCCAAAACTGTATCTGCAAGAGCTCAAAAGTTTTGGTAAATATTTGCAAATTCGGTGAGGTTAGAGATTGTATACTAAGTTAGTTAGCTATTACATATACGAGACGAGGAAAGTCCCGGAAGACTTTAAACGGAACATGGTATTAGTCATACCAAAAAAAGAGACGAGCGAATTAGATGCGAGAAATTTCAGAAACAGTTACTTTACCTTCCCATACTTCAGAAATCTTAACTACAATCGCACGGAGAAGGATGTAGAAAAGGAGTGGAAGAACTATTAAGGGAAGACCAATTTGGGTTTAGAAGAAAGAGAAACGCGGAAGGCAATTCTAAATATATTTAAAACTTAAAAATGTAGGGATGAGATAGAGCCTAGCCGGGCAAACTTTAATTTCGTAGGAGCCGCTACCTGAGGTTAGTTTGGGTCACTACATACCCTTCAATGAGTACGAGAGAGTAAGCAGTAATGACCCATATTGCTTTCTCTTCTTCTCCTTCCACACCCTTATCAAGCCCCTTCATCTTGTAGACGAGCGAAGTCTCTCTCGCAACTTAAATAATACCTACGAAAATTTTCTAATGATCGTCCCGCAGCTCAGAGGTAGCATGCCGGACTACGTTCGCAATACTATTAGGTTCGGCTATATAAGAGGGGACTCACCTACGAAATGGAAGGGATAAGAAAAGGAAAGAATCATCTCGCTATGAGGAGCTCCTTGGCTATACCAGAGGAGCACTCGGGAGTCAAAAGAGCTGAGTTTGCCCGACTCTAAGATAGAGGAGTGATAATCTATAGTTTGTATAATCTGCAATAACGTAAAGAAGTATTTATTACGAAAGGAGTCAAAGAATATTTTTTAGTCTACATGCATATCGAAGACGTGATAAACATTATTAAAGATAGATTACTGTTCATAAATAGTTAAGGATGTGGTGTTCAATTTTCAATTTTTCAATATTTTATTTAAGAGATCAACAACGATTAACAAACATTAATATATATAAAAAATTAATATTAATGTTACTCACTTTAGGCC
>NW_020442444.1:443804-491750 GCF_000699045.2 Agrilus planipennis
CTTCCCCTACTTTTTCTTCCCTTGCATACCAGTATTTTAGTTTTACTTTTATTTATTTTCATACAGTACTGATCTGTCAGTACCGCTTCCATTTTATTTAAAGCTATCCCTAGGTCTTCCTTGCTAGATGCTAATACTGCTATATCATCTGCAAATCTAATCATACTAATCTTTTGCCCTTGCACATCTATCCCTACAGTTGTACTGTCTTTAATGATGTTGATGGCGTAATTATGTATCCAACATCACAAAATATCTTTGGGTTGCTTCATTTCAATAATATTTTCCAAATTGTTTAATTAGAAATCCAAGTTATACGATTATTCGGTTTGGAAACATATTAAGGAATTAACCTGGTTAGCGGAATAATCAAAGAGCAAGATTAGACAGGGTAATAGACTGCAAACGTGACCTCGCAGTAAAAGATTACACGGCGAAGAACAATTACTGCCGGATTGTATCTTAATCAGCCAGCTACAGAATTCTAATTGCTTGACGACCACTAAGTTACTAGGCCAGCGGTGTTACGTCTCTCTTAAACAAGCCGGATTATCTGGCAATTTAAAAACATGCAAAATTAATTAAATGACCCAGTTTCCTTTTATTAAAATTAATTGCTGTATAAGTACGTCACGAAAAATAATTAAACAACTTAGATGTAGGAATTCGAATTTTCAATTTTTAAGGTACCTACCTACATAATGATGTTTTAAAAATAAGAAGAAAGTATATTTTTATATAAAGTAGATACTGTCTAAATTTAAATGATATTTTATTATTGCAGTTATTATTTTCTGAGGAGCAACTTCGTGGGTGTTGTCTTTTCCTAAATAAGATTAATAAAAACATTAATAATTAAGAAAAAATGTAGCACCAGTCAAGCACAGAACAGGGGGTCTGTTTGTATGGCAACTGATCATCAATACCTTTGCCGTTTGTTGAAAATTGCATACATGTAGAATCCTATATAGCCAATTTATATAAGTGGAAGCTGCTCCAACAAAGTAAAACAGATAGTGTCTCGTTTTCTCTATCTTCCAAGTCCCCACATCTTTTGTGTCCATACAGCTGCATACTGTTGTTAAACTGAGATTTTTCATTCTATGTAATGTGCTCGCGCATGCTCAAAATTAATAAATATTATTATTATTGAAGTTACAACATACAATTTATTAATTTTGAGCATGCGTACTCCATGAAAATGTTATTGCGCATGCGCAAGCACATCACTTTCAGTGGAAAATCTCAGTAACGAAGACGGCCATTAATGATTTCTCAAGCATGCGCAGTATGAACAATGTGTTTCCGTGGAAAGAGAGAATAAATATAGTCAGCACCGTAATGGCAGAGCATGCTTTCCTATACCAACTGGTCATATTACATATACGGAAAATTGCGACTACCAGACATCTTGAATGTTCACCGACCAAGATGCAATCTTCTATCTGTCATTTAGCGTCCGATATGCGGTAAAATATAGAGTACTATTCCGCTGCGCTTGCGCAAATTTCCGAATACGGACAGATCTTACCTAAATAAAAGAATAAATCCGCCGCGCATGCGTAAATGATTAAAATAACGGCTAACTATTAATGTAATGACGTTANCTTCCTAGGTATCTAAAATCAGCCACTTCTTCTAATTTTTCGTCTCCTATCTTTATATTCGCTCTTTCCCTACTTTTTCTTCCCTTGCATACCAGTATTTTAGTTCTACTTTTATTTACTTTCATACAGTACTGATCTGTCAGTACCGCTTCCATTTTATTTAAAGCTATCCCTAGGTCTTCCTTGCTAGATGCTAATACTGCTATATCATCTGCAAATCTAATCATACTAATCTTTTGCCCTTGCACATCTATCCCTACAGTTGTACTGTCTTTAATGATGTTGATGGCGTAATTATGTATCCAACATCACAAAATATCTTTGGGTTGCTTCATTTCAATAATATTTTCCAAATTGTTTAATTAGAAATCCAAGTTATACGATTATTCGGTTTGGAAACATATTAAGGAATTAACCTGGTTAGCGGAATAATCAAAGAGCAAGATTAGACAGGGTAATAGACTGCAAACGTGACCTCGCAGTAAAAGATTACACGGCGAAGAACAATTACTGCCGGATTGTATCTTAATCAGCCAGCTACAGAATTCTAATTGCTTGACGACCACTAAGTTACTAGGCCAGCGGTGTTACGTCTCTCTTAAACAAGCCGGATTATCTGGCAATTTAAAAACATGCAAAATTAATTAAATGACCCAGTTTCCTTTTATTAAAATTAATTGCTGTATAAGTACGTCACGAAAAATTATTAAACAACTTAGATGTAGGAATTCGAATTTTCAATTTTTAAGGTACCTACCTACATAATGATGTTTTAAAAATAAGAAGAAAGTATATTTTTATATAAAGTAGATACTGTCTAAATTTAAATGATATTTTATTATTGCAGTTATTATTTTCTGAGGAGCAACTTCGTGGGTGTTGTCTTTTCCTAAATAAGATTAATAAAAACATTAATAATTAAGAAAAAATGTAGCACCAGTCAAGCACAGAACAGGGGGTCTGTTTGTATGGCAACTGATCATCAATACCTTTGCCGTTTGTTGAAAATTGCATACATGTAGAATCCTATATAGCCAATTTATATAAGTGGAAGCTGCTCCAACAAAGTAAAACAGATAGTGTCTCGTTTTCTCTATCTTCCAAGTCCCCACATCTTTTGTGTCCATACAGCTGCATACTGTTGTTAAACTGAGATTTTTCATTCTATGTAATGTGCTCGCGCATGCTCAAAATTAATAAATATTATTATTATTGAAGTTACAACATACAATTTATTAATTTTGAGCATGCGTACTCCATGAAAATGTTATTGCGCATGCGCAAGCACATCACTTTCAGTGGAAAATCTCAGTAACGAAGACGGCCATTAATGATTTCTCAAGCATGCGCAGTATGAACAATGTGTTTCCGTGGAAAGAGAGAATAAATATAGTCAGCACCGTAATGGCAGAGCATGCTTTCCTATACCAACTGGTCATATTACATATACGGAAAATTGCGACTACCAGACATCTTGAATGTTCACCGACCAAGATGCAATCTTCTATCTGTCATTTAGCGTCCGATATGCGGTAAAATATAGAGTACTATTCCGCTGCGCTTGCGCAAATTTCCGAATACGGACAGATCTTACCTAAATAAAAGAATAAATCCGCCGCGCATGCGTAAATGATTAAAATAACGGCTAACTATTAATGTAATGACGTTAACTCTACCGTACGACGGATTTCTTACTTAACAGCTTATTCCGTCGGCGGAAGATTCGTTTAGGCACATTCATAAATAAAAGCAGTTTTTAAAGAAATTAATAACAATTGCATTTCGCCAATTAGGCCTACATTGATGATTTTTGAAATACATCATGGAATTTTAAGTCCGCTATTGTAACGACTTAACTTTCTCAAGGATAAAAATACTTCAACTTTTCTTATCACTTGTTAACATTTGCAACTAAGACTTCATCTTCCATTCGAATAATTCACAACTGCTATGCAAAGTATGCATCTGCTTTTTCTCCGTTTTGACGTCTCGTTGATTTGCATTTTAAAAACTTGACTAGCGCTGCATTCCATTCTGCGCCATATAAAAATCCGTCCGAAACGAACGAAAATAAACGAAACTTATATCTAAACGTCACCGATGCAAAATAAATTTCACATAAAACTACCAGCAACAAAACCGCATGTTCTTTTTATTTCGTTCTGCAATGTTAAAATTGAACGCTGCGTCAAGTTTCCTTATCCTTCTCTCTTCCTCTTTGAAAAAGCAATTATAATTAAACAAGCTTTTTCCGAGACTTCGCTCGCGGTCATGTAAATACGTATCAAAGATTATCAAAAATACAATAATTTAATAAATAGTCCTGGCCAGGAGCATCACAATAAAACTAATTCTAATTTTCTACTATAGATTAAACATGCATTTTGACAGTGATACTCCTTCTTTATCGAGATGAAAAGAAATTTTTCTAACCCTCAGGAACAGTTTTATTTTCGGATAAAAAGTACCCTATGTTCTCCTCTGTACCCCTGACAATATGTATATAAAATTTCATGATGATCCGTTAAATAGAGTTAATGCGCGAAATGGTAATAACAAGCAAATAAACAAACAAACAACCTTACATTGGCATTTATAATATTAGTTAGGATTATCATCATCATACGGTCGTTAGTCCTAAGACTGGTTGAACATGTACCTCCACTCTTTATTATCCTGAGCTAATCTTCGCATTTCCCTAAAACTAGAACAACCCACATCCTTAACTATTTGCGAACAGTAATCTAATCTAGGTCTACCTCTACCCCTTCTAACTCCAGTTTCTGCCTCTAATATGTCTCTGACTAGACCTTCATGCCTAAGAACGTGTCCTACCAATCTATCTCGCCTACTTCTTATTGACATCCATAGAGTCCTCTGTTCGCCTATTCTCTATACCTAACCTAACCTTCTCTACCCACGATATCCTCATCATCGCCTGTAACACCACATTTTGAACGCTTCTAACCTTTTCCGCTGCGCCCACTGTCCATATTTTGCACCCGTACAGCGCCGCGCTCCAAACATACACCTTTAATAACCTTTTTCGAATTTCTAAATTAACCGTTCGCGAATTGACCTCTTTTTATCGAAGGCGACTCAATCCTGCGCTATCCCCTCCTTTAGATTCCTACTACTCTTTCCTTGCTGACTTATCTGACTTCCTAGATACCTAAAATCAGCCATTTCTTTTAATTTTTAATCTCCTATCTTTATATTCGCTCTTTCCCTACTTTTTCTTCTCTTGCATACCAGTATTATTGTTCTACTTTTATTTCTTTTCATACAATACTGTTTTATCAATACCGCTTCCACTTTATTTAAAGCTATCTCTAATTCCTCCTTGCTAGATGTTAATACTGCTACATCATCTGCAAATCTAAGCGTACTAATCTTTTGCCCATATATGTCTATCCCTATCCCTAGGATTACCAGTTCAAAATAAATTTCCTTATTCAGTTAATTGCTTGCTCGTTTTAGTTAGTTTATATATTGCTATATCTACCTATCGTATTTACAACATGGAAAAGGATAATGGTATCGACAGTGGTTGATCCAAGACAGAGAAATGGGGGGAAATTTCCCTTCCCAAGAGTCCTATTACATATAATATTTCAGTAATGCAATCATATAAATAGAATTAGGTGATTTACCTCGCAAAATAAAAAATAACTATTTATTTTTAACAAATAAAGGACATAAAATGATACTGAACTTAAGTGACTCAACGTTGTATCTGGAACTACCGAATTTTGAAAATCGCGGGGCTCAATATAGAACTCATTTCACAAGCTGTTTGCACATAGGAAAGATTTAGTTTATTCCATTCGTGTGGATCGGCACTCAGATATCTATTAGCATTAACAGTTCCGATTTCTTTGAATGTTAAGTGCATATGTAGTAAAACTGAATAAGAATATATACGATAGATGTATCATAAACGTTTCTAGGATATTGAATAATTTCTGACACCTACTAAAATAAGAAGAAGATAAATCTGCTGCATAAATGATTATTTTTCTTGTTTTTTTACTCCCAAAAATAGTAAATTAAATTTGATGGAGTAGCTTGAGATTTAGCAGAACTCTTGACATGAAAAATAAATTTACTAAAGTGATGTTTTTAAAACATTAAAATGTTAAAAGAAAAAAGGTTTTTGTGTTATTTCCTTATTCCCTTTTGAATTTAATTACTGTCAAGTTTAAATTATTCAGAAACCTTCAGAGTAAAGAAATACTTTTTGTCACAAGATTTCAAATATGAAGGCTGAAAATAATCAAAACTGTAAAATCACAAACAAGAAAATCAGGATTAATTCTACACTTTTATCTGATGTATTTCTACCATAAACTATAATACGAAAAGAAATAAAAATCAGAACTTCAATAGTCCATATTTTACTCAACTGACCACTTTGGTCTTTTAGAATAAGGTTGCATTGCATGCAATCAACGTCATCATCATAAGGTCGTCAGTCCTGAGATTGGTTGGCCACGCACCTCTAGAACATCCCACATTCTTAACTATTGCGAACAGTGTTCTAATCTAAGTCTATCTCTACTCCTCTAAACTCCTGTTTCTGCTTCTAATATGTCTCTGACTAACATATTAGAGTTAGTCAACCTATCCCGCCTATTTCTTACTACCTTCCATAGAGTCCTCTGTTCTCCTATTTTTTCTGATACATTTTCATTTCTAATCTTCTCTATCCACGGTATTCTCATCATTCGCCTCTAACACCACATTTCGAAAGCTTCTAACCTTTTCTTTTCCGCCGCGTCTACCGTTCATGTTTCGCACCCGTACAGCGCCGCGCTCCAAACATACACCTTTAATAATCACTTTGGAATTTCTAAATTAATCGTTCGCTAGCACACAGGTGATTTATTATTGAAGGCGATACTATTTGGCTTCCTAGGTACCGAAAATGAGCCACTTCTTTTAATTTTTCGTCTCCTATATTTATATTTGTTCTTTCCCTACTTTTCCTTCCTTTGCATACCAGTATAGTAGCATAAAAATAAATAGAAACAAATAATGATCAAATTACAAAGGAAATTGTCAGTTCATGTGCTCGTACTGTCCTACAACCAGATTTATCTGTGTTGTAAGGGGTTGTAGTAGTAAATCAAATGAAAACTTAAATCCTTTCTTTCATATTTGTACAAAGTGCGGTAACAGGTTCTGTATTTTAAACATTAGACACATTGAGACGTGTTATTAAATTAAAAGATGACAGTTTGCACTTTAGTGAACATGATTACCTATTGCTGAGTATATTCTACAAAAAAAAGGGAATAGTAAAAGCTACTAACAACCCATTATTTCAATGGAAAATAAATTAAGTAAAGAATTATTGGACATCGCCTGCCGTCAAATTGACAAAAGTTTTAGTTTTAACTTAATTTAAAATATGTACTTACATGTAGAATAAAATTACTTAATTAAGACTATTTGAACCTGTCCATTTCATTCAAAAAAGACATTAAATTATTAAAATAATCTTTCACAAGACTACTGGAGCGCTTTACTTTGGTAACGATGTTTTTTTAGTAAATGTAGGTATTCCACCTTGTGTAATTCACACGTTTGAATTTTCAATTGTTATTTTTCTGTTGACCAATTCTCAAATTTTTTAAACATTCTGTTTTCATGGGCGTACCCAGGGGGGGTAGGGGAGGGCAGCTGCTCCCCCTAGAAATCTCGCAGAGAATGTATGAACTCGCCTAATCACTAATGAAAGTGTAAACGGGGCCTTATATGCTTACTTTTGAATAAAATAGTAGTAGTCGAATTAAACAATTCAAATAAAATAAAAATGCATAGTCAAATTTACTTTTATTTATTTAAGGATCTTTGGGAGGTACAATCGGAGACAGGAGTACATAAAATTAGAAATTCGTGATTAATTAGGTTTTGCAGCATATCATGAGGTAAATAAATACTATCTATACTAAAAAAAAGTATACGGTTTGAGAGAAAATTTGGAATTTGACCAAAAACTTTGAATAAAATAAGAAATAACGAATAATATGGAAAATTTTTAACTGACTTTTGGCAGTGAATATGCCTTGATTTCAACTTCGAAACAAAAAAATATTTAGTTTCAATCTCTATTAATAATGAGCGTAAAACTTTTTAATATGTTTAAATAATAATTAAAACTTTAAAATTGCATTTATTTCAGACAATTATAAATATTATCATTATATTATCAAGTAAAAACGAGATTTTCAGCTAATTTTTCATTTTTTCCTCGATAACCATTTAGTGAATTTGAATAACCTTACGCTAAAGTGATACTTCAGAGTTCAAGATAATTATTGTAGCGAGCAAGAGCGTGTTTGTGTGCGATCGGGCATACGTGTGTGTGAGCGGCTTATCGATTCGCCGACTAGCCGCGGGCGCCTTTCTTCATGTGCGCCGTATCTGTAAACGTGTGTGTCGTACCAACGTTCCGGGAAAGCAATTAAACAGTTGAAAGAAAACGAAACTTTTCCGGACGGCTCGAGAAGGTTCCAGAAAGGACACAAAAGAGTATATAAAGGAAGAAACGATCGCCGAGAGAAGAGTAGAAATAAATTAACCGTTGTAGAAGTGAAAGAGTAGTAATAAATTGACCGTTTTGCAGAAGTGAATCAAGAAATAAATTGACAGCGATAGAAGTGAAATAAATAGAACAACGAATAGTAACAGTACTGTAAATAAATAGAGTAATTTATCACCTAAGTTAGTAATAATTTAATAGAGTTTCTAAGTTCAATAATAATAAGTGTAAATAAATAGTTTTCTTCTTAAAAGTTAATTTGTTAAAACTACGAACATTACATTATTATAAAAGTTTGAAATTGCTGGTAGCTTTTTTCTGTTAATAAAATGAATGAGGAACGTTCTTCCAAATTTTTATTTGTTTCGTAGCATTTTGACATACCTCCCAAACATCCTTAACTACCTATAAAGCAAGATCATTTGCGACTCTTTGCCCTACATGTATCTAATGTTTCGTGTAGTGTGTATGACAAAACAGCCACGGACGACCTGACTTAAAAAAAGCTGACTTGCCCCCCCCCCCCCAGGGCAGAAGCTGGGTACGCCCATGTCTGTTTTATGAAGTTATTCTCGTAGACATTCCTCTTGTAATGTTACTTGTTAAACTTCAGAAAGTATAATAATTTCCTAAAAAGCAATTAGAGATGCAGTACCATGGAGAATCATTTCAGTTAACGCTGATATTTACCAGGCACTTATACAAGAAAACGAGTTTGCATCAATTTATATGTAGATCTCTACATTTGTGAGTAGATGTTCTGGAGATAGCTGCTCTTCACATCTGCAGAGAAGTATGTAATTCTGAGCATTATTACTCGTTGAAATTGAATCAGAAAAACTCCATCAACTGCGGAGCTATTAACTTAATTGTACAAAGTCTTCTAACGGAAAACTTGAAGAAGTCCACTGTTGGAAACAAAATTGGAAGAGCTATTAATTCAATGAAGAGCGCCAACACGCTACATTTGAAAACTTAGAGGACTTGAAAGCTTAACAACTGCATACGGAGAGATAGAAAACGAAAGATTTCGAGGAAAATATATTTTATTTTGAAAATCTATGTATGTTGTTAAAATATTTCAGATATATTTTACAATCAGCTGACAAATATCGAACAGAGATTACCATCGTGTTTCGTAAACATACAAAATGCCTGATAATTTTCAATAAATGTTAACGGCCAAGTGATACTGATGGGCGGCTGTCACACTGACCGACCCGGTCTCCATGCTCCGCCGATTCTATTACTTTATTTCGTAACTTATGTTTATTAACCTTTTGCAAATTTCGATTTTAATATTAAACGTATTAACAGAGGAATGCGTTTGATTGATTATGTAGGGTTATAAGGTTACGGTAGGAAAAGACAGCATTCACGAAGTTCAAGGAGAATGTTGTCGTAGTTCATGTTGTTGTAAGCGAATGTCTAGAATGAAGCATACAGAATATTATTCCACCGCGGAAAATTTACTGCAATAATTAAAACTAATCTTATTGTGCATACTGGTTAGAACTACCCCCATTCATAATGGCCAATGACTCATTGTCACCTGTAATTAATATAATGTTTATGAATATTACTTTGGAAAATTTTTCATTGTTTTGTAATTTTTTATTTTAGATCAGATCAATAAAATCTCCCCGATCCCTTTGTTAGTAAAACAAAGAACATATTCTGCCTCCCTTTAATGACTGCATATAATTGAACATCTACGATTGTTTCAGAAGGTCCTGCCAACTTGTTCCCTTCCACTCATTCCTAGTTTCGCTTTTTTAGCGCGAGTACCCACCCAACTGATACGAGATGGGCCACCGATTCCCATTTCATTCCCCTTTCCGCCCAATGCTTCCTTCCCTACACTCAATTCAATTTCCTTCCCGCTTCCAACCTCTCCCCCTTGGAACCTTCCCTGGGATGTATAACCCCCCGGTTAATCGCCCTACTCGAATAGGGGTTTTAGTCGGTAGGCGCTTCGGCGAATCCGACACTACCCCTTTCAGGGGGTGTCTTTTGGAGATTTCCCCTCCTCGAAGAAAAACTAAACAAAATAAATCGGAACTGCTTGAGACGTGCTGATGAGATCCAACAAGATCAAAATTGCGATCAGAACGCTAACCACTATGACCTTGTTATTTGTTGGATTTGTGTTTATTAACTGTAAGTTGCAATTATAATGAAAAGTATAATAACACTTCCCATTTCCTTAAAATAAACTGCAAATGTGGCGATAAGACTTGAGTTTCTTCATTATATCTATTAATTTTTAAATTACACGAACCACCCCGAACTGCCTCTGACTTACGTAGGTCTTTAAGTACACTATCATTGTGGTTTTGTGTACACTATGTTTTCAGCTTCCAGCATTTGCGATGATGTGCGATTAAAGCATCGAGTGGGTTGTTAATTCACCACCACAGGAACGTCAAGGAAGACTGGAAGTTTACACAACCAAATTTCCCGTTTAATTCATCATTTTTGGTCTGGCGCTGTCGTCGACGCTGACGAGATTTGCCCCCGGCATCAGAGCCAGAAGGGTTGGAAACGGGGAGTAGACGGAGAAAGGCGTGTGATCGGACCATCTTCCATTATAAATCAACAAGAGCGAGAGTAGCAATATTTTAACGCCCTCGTGTTTATAAACGGGGTTGGACGGACTTTTAGAGGCAGTAAATTCGTTGAAAATCAGTTAAACTTCGATTTTAGGACCCGCGACGGTTAATTTAGCAGGCAGGAAATCACGGCCGCGAACTGAACATTTAACTGATCGAAAGAGAACGCAAAAACGGGAATGAGTGAGACGAAGTGAACGAAGAGGTTGATGAGGTTGATTACTACGGACCGACGGACGCAGATTGCGCGACGTCCAAACTGAACGGTTGCGGAAAAAATGACCAAGAAGACTTATTTCCGTTCATAAAACGTAATGAACTTACGGCCCCTAACGAAATTTCGATGGAATGTCCTAGGGCGGCACATACTTGATCAACCGATCGATACATAACCGTCATAATTTCTCTCTAAATGAAGAAAAAAAAAAAATAAATCTTCGAGATAAAGTCAAACAATTCCGTCTGTAAACAAACTGAAAATATGAATGAATGCGATAGAACTGAAACGACGATAATATCGAAAAATAAAAATAACCTAAAGCAAAAAATTGGTAAACAAAAGTCAATTTCTTTTCAGTTATGACCACTAGTAGGCATCTAAACTTTGTTTTCGAAAATAAAAAAAATCATAAAACCGTTCTATATCATCTAAGATATAGAAAATACTTCTCATACGATAAAATAAGTAATAGATGTTACCGGAAATGTATGAAATTTAGTAATTGTATACAATTCCTAGGAAATGTATAATATTCCGAGACTGTTTAGGAAATGTATAAAATATTGTTTCAAAGATTTTTTAATACACACATATCCTGGGAAATATATTCATTTCATTAGAATTGTTTGAAATTCCGATATTGTACTAGGAAATATAATAGGAGGTATAAAACTAATGATTTCTGTGAATAAAATACCCTAACATATCAGCCCATATCAGGGCAGGGGCGTTAAATGAACTCCGATCTGTCATAAATCTACCTAATCAAACAATGTTCCATGCAACCTTTGCAAACCTCTTTCAGCTTCCTGAAGAGGTTGAAGTTTTTAAAATGTTAAAATATGTATGTATTATCTGACTATAAATAAAATATCTAGCATATAACCGTTACAACCCCTTTTCGCCCCCTTTCAGAGAGAAATATCTTAAAAAAGATTATCGAAACTAGTTCTGCCGTTTTGGAGTTTTGCGCTTAGCAACACATTTAGCGATACATTTTTATTAGTGACTAGCTGACCCGACAGACTTCGTACTGCCTCAATCGATAAATAAAAGACCTAAACTTTTGTATAAAATAAACTTGGTTGTCAAATGTCAAATATTATGGTTGCGTTCAGAAATTTAATTTGTGACAAAACTTAAGATTTATCAATCTACATAAAAATACTCTGAAACATTTAAACCTTCTCTGGATTTCCACAAATAATTCAAGACCAAAATTAGCCGAATTGGTCCATCCGTTCTCGAGTTTTAGTTAGACTAACGAACAGCAATTCATTTTTATATTATTAGTGATGTTCCGATTAGTTGGCGAACATTCGGCAAAACTCACCGACTATTCGGCTTCTTACTTTGTATGTATTTCTCAATACACTGTATGTATGAGGAATTACACAAACTAAGAACTTTGATTATTAATTAACATTATTATTTTAAAATCAGTCTTACACATATCGTCTTAACTTCATTAATAAACATTGACAAATATAGGTATTCTTCTTATTTAAATAAAATAGTAGGAATTTGGGTTATTAACAGACTTGGATTTGCGAGTGGAAGGAATAGTCTGTGGTCGAGCATTTGATCATAGAACCTAACTGAGGTATTAAGGTTGGATGTCGGTATTTGATATTGTTGTTTATACTTGTAGTTTGCTGTTTCTCCCTGCCCACCACGACAACTACCATTTGACACTGCTTACACTTGACTTTATAAGAATCATTGTCCAATTGGTAAAAACAAGTCCATACGCGAGACTGTCTTTTTGACATGATTAAATTGTAATTCAGCTCCTTCACTTTAATGAACAAGAAAAGTATTATTTCTTTATACAAAAATACTACTGTGACCCGTGCAAAAAACAAAGAACATATTCTGCCTCCCTTTAATGACTGCATATAATTGAACATCTACGATTGTTTCAGAAGGTCCTGCCAACTTGTTCCCTTCCACTCATTCCTAGTTTCGCTTTTTTAGCGCGAGTACCCACCCAACTGATACGAGATGGGCCACCGATTNGCTCCTTCACTTTAATGAACAAGAAAAGTATTATTTCTTTATACAAAAATACTACTGTGACCCGTGCAAAAGCAAAAATCAAGAAACAGTGGGAAGTAAGCAAAACTTGCGCTCAAATAAGCTGTAAATGAAGAATCATGGAAATTGCCGAATATCCCCAAAACCGTGATCGGCTTGGTCTCTTTAAAACCGACTAATCGGCTAGTCGGCTAATCCGCCAAAATCATAGTCGGCACATCTCTAATTTATATATATATATATATAATTATCCGAAAATTTTCAGGCACATTTCGCAATGTTAATTTTAAGACAATTTAGTATGAATTATATCTTACGATTAAAATACTCCATCTTACAGCTTCATAGCAGAGGAATGAAAAACAAAACATCCTGAATTATTTATTATTAGGTAGGTAATCAAAGAAATTAAAATTCCATATTCAAATAACGCTTCCTTCTGAAGGAATAAAGATAAACAAAATTTCCCTTCGTTTTAAAAACTAGACATTTTTTGAACAAACTCCCTTCGTCTTCATTAAACTTCCGAAAAAGAGATTTCACTACCGTACATCTAATACTTCGTATTACAGCGGCAATAAAAATTTATGTCCTCCATAAATTCAGGTGTTCAGATTCAATTTTAAAACTTCCAAATGTTATATTGCAGTTAATACTAAGAAATGCGATTTCGATGATCCTTTAGATCGGATAAAACACGTATCATTCATTCTCTTTTCAGAAAGTTCTAAAACTTATCGAACTCTGAATAGACGTGTAAATACAATTTGCTTTAGACGAACGACCGCAATTCGGTTCTGAAATCCTCAAAACTTTCCCAACTTAAATGACTTTACTAACTGTGCAACCAATACAGCCCACCAAGATATATACAGTGTGACACATCTTTTAATTGTAAGTTCATGTACGAAAGGTCATTCCTCATGGATCTTGAATGTAACGGGGGGTTAAGTGACACATCATTTCAAAGGTGTTTCAACCTTCTTTACAAAAATGTTGACGTTTATTTGTTCTATGCTATAATCGATGTGAAAATCCAGTTGAAAAACTTTGGTGTAATTAAAAAGTGGGCTGGGACACATAGTAGAACTGAAACAAGTGAAAAAACGAATAGCAACGAACAAGTGGAAAAACGAATGACAACGGACAAGTGGAAAAACAAATCGCAACAAAATGTTTACTTCATGTTTTACGGGCAGACTGTTAATGTACTTGTCCAATTTGAAAACCTACCCGTAAAACTTTTCTTGCGATTCATTTTTAACTTGTCCGTTGAAGTTTCACTTCTGCTATGTGTCCCAGCACACATCGGTTTTTACACAGACCGCAAATAGAGGCAATAATGCCCAGCCACATGGAGAGCAGAGGTAAGAAAACAACAGCTGAGCACAGCACTCGCCGCCGGGACTCTCGCTCTCCGCGCGGCTGCGCATTATATCCATCTAATACAGCCATTGCCCCACTATTCACCGCTACCAGCCTATCTCTCCCTCTGCCGCTGCCGCCACTCACTACGCGATAGACCGTCAACCCCCTCCACGCGTCCGTAATGCTTTTTCTTGATAAAAAAAATCGTAATACCCCGTCTATATAGAAGTTTCACTGCAAAAATCTCAATCAATTTTTGACTAGAATAGCAAGCCATTCACATCGACACAACAATTTCCCGAACTTTTTGCAGTATTTCAGGAGTTATTTCATCACTTGTAAACACAATTCGATGACGTAGATATTCAAAAGAGATGGACTCCGTTTTGTAGATAATAGTCTTTAAATTGCCCCAGAAAAAGAAATCCAGTGGTGTTAAGTCTGGCTACCTCGAAAGTAATTTAAAGTAACACCTTTTACTAATGTATTCGGGAAAATTTTGATTCAAAAAGTTACGTCCTTGTCCTAAATAGTGTGGACGAACGTCGCCCTCTTGAAAAAATACATTCTCTATAATGTGAACGTCATTTACGAGAATCTCCACAATGCTAAGGTAGATTTTCTTGATGCAAATTAAGGTAAGATTTACCAGACAAATTTTGCTCTAAAAAAAATAGATCAACGATACTATTTCCCAAAATCCTTTCTGGAGACTGCGAATATTGTTCCTATAATTCTAAAATTCAAATCACTCCAATATCTGCAATTAGTTTGTTGACGCCATTAAGAATGAATGTCGAGAAGGATGTCGAATTTAAAAAAATGATATGAATAACACTTCCACAAAATTGCATACAAGTATCTGGATCATCCACATTAAGCGCTTGCACTACATAAATAGTGTTGCCCAAATTCAGTCTTGGTCTTGCAGTCTTAGTCTTGTTCTTGCGTTTTTGCAAGACCAAGACCAAGAACAAGACCGCGTATTTTTAGCAAGACCAAGACCAAGACTGACCGTGCAAGACTTGAGCAAGAACAAGACATAGCCTGCAAGAGAGTAGTTAGGTGTAACAGTTCGGTGTATAGGTAGGTACGCTTAGGAATTCTATGAGAGGTTATTTTCTAAAGCATCATTAGTAATTAGAAAACATAGAAATAGGTTAAGTGATGAGTCAGCCAGATGGTTACTTTGTATTAATTCTTGGTCAAAAAAATTGATATAAAGTATCATAACCTAATGATAAAGCTGTTGATTTGTGTTGTATTTTATTTTTTATTCAAATAAATGATAAATCGTAAAACTCTTTTATTAAATTTCTTATAAGTTGAGGGTTCAATCTCTTTTTAGACAGATAAGTATTGTTCTTTAAAATACAGTCAAGTTATTGTAATTAATTTGTTTTTTTACATGTTTTAGCAAATGTAAGCTTATAAATCATAAATGTTTATTAAGAAACAGTTACTTCCATGGAAAACGACATATAGGTCAGTTGATTTTTCGAATTTCTTATCAAATCTTCAGTTATTTATTAATCTGCTTGATCTTTACTATGGCTATATTCATTCAAGCTCACAATGTTCCAATTCTAATACGTTTTTCTAGGATTTAAAGTAAACTTTAATAAATAGTAATAGACTAATAGGTAATTGCAAGACTTGCAAGACTCTTGCTGCAAGACCAAGACCAAGACCAAGACTGGGAGCGCAAGACCAAGACCAAGACCAAGACCAGGTGTATTGGCGCAAGACCAAGACCAAGACTGGCTAAGTCTCGTCTTGTTCTTGCGTTTGGGCAACACTATACATAAACCTTATACGGATTGTGGATGAAATCTATGGTTTTTAAGATTCTTTGGGGACTTTTGAAGTAGATTCCAACTTTCTGGTGCTTGATATGGGATGTTGTGTCAAATTTCCAACTTCTGCATCCTTGTTAGTGTTTTTGTTACTGATTGACGCAGTCTCCACGAATTTAGATATCATTCTTACATGGACGTGTCTGAGGTCTGAGGTCTAAAATTCTTGCAGTTTCCCGGACCACTTCATTGTTTTATAAAATGGACAGTGGCAATTTCAATTCTCTCTGCAATGCAGTAACCCATGATATTTTGGATCAAGTGACGGTTTACTTGTGGAAGTTATAATTTTATTTGGGAAAAACTGTATTTGAGCGTCTTTAATGCCACATAATATCCATTAACTGAGCATATGTATTAGTTTGCTCACGACGTACA
Source organism: Agrilus planipennis (assembly GCF_000699045.2). Lineage (NCBI taxonomy): Eukaryota > Metazoa > Arthropoda > Insecta > Coleoptera > Buprestidae > Agrilus > Agrilus planipennis. The sequence goes on from NW_020442444.1 coordinate 460,430, forward strand.
TAGTAAACTGAATTCCGTAGTTGTTTTAGTGTAAGTATAGATCGTTTTCACGGTTAGCGTATGAGGAAAAATTGCAGTAAAATATTGTACACTGTGGACACCTCGGTATAGTTTAGATCAGCAGTACCCAATTTTTGTTTTGTTACGGAACCCTTTTTTTGGTACATCCTTTTTTGGCAAAACCCCATCTTGAGAAAAATTGAAGTGATAATAATGACAAAAAGTGAACTGACAATAATTTTACGTTTAAGACCCCTGTAAGTTGATACAAACCGAAACAGGAACCATGATAACAACCTTCTCACCAACTACAGGTCTTCATGTACTTCATGTTTAGGTTCGATCCAATGGTTATTCAAACTTGAATCAAGTTTTAAAAATTTAATAAACGTATCCATTGTCGTATTGCCAAAACGCGACCTCCTTCCCCAACGGAGTTCTTTCATCCCGAGAAGTAGAGCGAATTAGCCGCGTCTATCAATCACCATCGCTCAATTTAAAACTGATTAGTTTTGCTCTTCCGTTTACTTTCAATCTCAATTAATCGCGCGCACCTGACGGAAAGTAAATAATTCAAACCAATCGAAAGAGGTAGTATCGTTCGATACGATTTTATCGAGGAAAACTAATTGACACAAACAGGAAACTTAATGTTTTCTTTCATCGCCTTTCTCCTTTCCCCAGACGTTATAATAACATCACCATGTTCCGGAAATGTCAAACAAGTGACTAAAAATACTACACAGGAAATTAACGAATTTTATATTTCCCTTAGTAGGTACATACTTATTAAATGTATATAAGTACATACTTACAATTACCTATTGTTGGAGTGCTTTTCCACGATTTTCCTACATACCTATTTTGTCATAAGAAATAATTAAGACATTCAATTTAAATTTTCTATGAGCAAGAATAATCAGCGAAGAATAGTTATCCTTACAGCATATTTTTAAGGTTGTAGTTGTAATGATCACCATTTTAATGTACTGAAATTATGTGTGAGTTCATGAATGTTTGATGAAAAACAAATGAGTTCGAAATTGCGGTTTCGACAGACGACTTGCCCTGTTAAACAATAACGAATTACAATTAGTCGCAAAGAGAAATTACCCTAAACTAGTCCTACTAAATTAGCCATCTGGCACTATTGAAGAAACTGATAGAGAGGGTGCCTCTAAGTGGTGTTTTAACGGTTAAGGTTTTTCGACAGAAGGCGCCAATGTTAACCCATACAGAACACTTTCTCGTTAATTTGAAACATACAAGAATCAAGTCTGACTAATCCGAGCATACTGAATTAATACAATTTCTAATAAATGTTCTTTGTATTCTTTGTAGCTAGATTTTGCTATTTAAAACATTTAGGTCGTTTATGTGGGAGCTATCTCATAGAAAATACGATCGGTCGAAGGTTGTTAGTCCTCATAATTCCAAGTAAAAGAGAAAATTAGCCCAAAAATTCACATAATAGGGATGATGACTGATTTTCAAAAACTACTCCACGATGTTTGTAGGTGACTGCTTTATACAAAATAAATTTTATTTCCGAAAAGAATACAGGTTTTTAAGGAAAAATTAGCGTTTTAAAGAATACGATTTAAACTTTACGCCAAAACGATAGAATAGTAATGGCGTCTATGTGTGACGTCACCGTTTCGTAAACAGTTGACACGTTGCATGTTTACATGCATTGAGATACATTAAATTAATTATTTTGAGCGATAGTTATCATGAATTCTGATGTGTATCGATGGTGTGCGGTTCCTCAATGTAATAATACATCGATAAAAACTCCGAATAAGTTGTTCATTAACGTTCCAATGAAAAAAAAAGTGAGAAATACGTGGCTTAATCTTGCAAGGCGAGACCAAGCAGCTATATCTTCAAATTCTGTAATTTATTTCTGTGAACCTCCCAACATCAACAAGTCGATCCTTGGCAAATTTGAGCTATTTGCCTTGATAAATCCTTGTTCCATAGCTAACTTTTCTTTTTCGCACTCTTATAATAACACAATACTAATTTTTAACTATCAAAAATCAGATAAATGGAGCTTTAGTGTCTTTTGGTGTTAAATTATTTAAGTACCAAGAAAACACTAATAACAAATAACAATTTATAACAATAACAACGAAAACACAAGTAACAAAAAGGCACAGGAAAAATGCAACAGACATATAAGAACAAAGTGACAAAAAGAGCAAGATAACAAAACAGTAACAATAACAAAGATAACAACAAAAATGAAAACAATGTAGCGAATAACAATAGAATACAGAAGCACTTACGAATGGTAGTAGAGGCGGTAGACGAGAACTGTGTATAGATAAGAATTTTTGGAGTATTTATAGGACAGGGTTGTTCGTAAATTTGATAGAAAGTTCTAGAAGGAAAAGTAGTTAGAGAGAGGGTGAAGACACTAGTTTATAGGAATACATAGAATTAGACAGTATAGAATTAAAGAGAAAGCAATTAAGAGTAAAACCAGATACATATTAGTATGGGAGCGCATGCAGGTATAGCTGAAGTTGGAATTCTGGGTAAAAGTGATTGAGAGAACAATAGAGTTTAGATTGAAAGGAAACCAAAGTATTTATAATATAAGAAATTGAAAAGAATTGAAATAATATTTGAAGTGAAATAATATTTGGAATGAAATATTATTTGAAATGAAATATTTGAAATAGAAAAACTAGAAAAAACATTTATCTACATACAAAAAAAACAATAAGAGTTATTTCGCCACAGAGCAAATAATATCTAAATAAGCAAAACAAGCTAACAAGTTCGACCGTTAAACAGAACGTTAGAATGTTTACGAAAGCGTGACGTCACGCGCCTCCTATTGGCGTTTGATCTAATATGGCAGATAGTCAGGTTTTGTACTTTTATTTTTACTAAAATTAACTTAAGCGCAGTTGTAATAAAAAACAAATATTGTTTTTTAGAATACTTTAGTTCTATATTATTAATTTACATCATAATTTTAGTGATTCTTGGTTACTGTCATCATCCCTATTTCACATTTTCGGACCCCTCCCTTCATCTTCGTCACGCTAAATCACACTTTCAGTCACTCTCTAATCAAACTTATGTCACAAAAACTAGTTCAGCCCCTCCTCCTTATAAACGATTTCTTGTGATTAAGAATGAGCAATGAGAATTTCTATCGTAGAAAAACTTTAAGAACTTTTAAGTTAATAAAACCATGATAATAAAATTGATGAACTGCGTACGTCACCATTCTTTACCCCCCCCTTTCTCATATTTCGTCATGCTAAGCAATACCCCCCCTCCTCCTTACTTGCGAACGTATTTGATGAACGAACCGTGCCCGAACAGCCGTAAACAAAAAAAAACTGACAAACATCATGCAAAAGATCTTTTGTATTTTCCGCCATTAAAAATCCATTCGCTGGTAGGAACTTGATGCAACTGGTGTCTGTATGTAATATATTGTAATATATACATACATATATTGCATTCATGCAAGCGTGCGTTTATAAATAAATTATAATATGACCCGCGTTTCCGGTTGGCCAAAAAGCTCGGAAAGCTTTTTCATTAAATTTTAATCATTACCTCGGTGCAAGCCAGTGTAGTGCTTTTAAAAATTGGTTTAATTAATGCGACGAATTGCTCATAATACGTGAAAGCTGCCAACCCGTTAATATTAGTTTTTCTTAATTAGAAAATGGACCGCAATTTTGACATTTCACCTTACAAAACGATAAAGATAATCGTTTCTACCTTGAGAGCAATAAATAATATGTAATCATTGATTCATATAGTTCGGACGTTCAACATTGGCACAGTATGCAATAAAACTGTCGCATTTGCTTTCTTCTTTTAACTTTTACTAATTAGACAGAACGCCTACTTTTACACATGACAGACGTTGTAGGGATTGTCGTAAACATAGAAAAGAGATGTCAGATAGGAATTGCAACGGACAAGAATAACATTACACCAATTGATGTGTAACAGAAAGAGATGCAGACAAGCAGAATTTGAGCATGTTGTCAGCATTGGAATTTAAAGAAATGACAGACATTCTCAGGAATGTAGAAAAGCAAAGACGCTTGCTTAAAGATATAATTCCAACCAGGTAGTTAGAAAATCGACCCGGTTCTTATACATACCTAGGTAATCTCTAACCGCTGCACCGCTTACTATTATTCGGCTATCTCTTTTCACTTTGTCTGCACTACTCATGAAGCATTTCCTAACTTAACAAGGATGTGTTCAAAATGCAACAAATGACTACAATCCCATGTGGAAACAAGAAAAAAGATACGTCCATTTTCATAGATAATTTATTGCAGCCAATTTTGATCGTTCCAACTATATATAAGAAATTAGTTATGCTTACAAATTTGGCAGATAACTATACTTCATTTACTTTCTTTGGCAAAATCGTAGATAGGGAGAAAAAAGCTCATTATAGGTACTCTCGACTCTTGTTCATTAAACATACTTTTTCATACAGTACCTGCCAAAAGTTTTGTTCAATCATGAATAGTAGTACGAGTCGAAAACAAACGTTAAAGCCTTTAATATGTTTTCAAATATAAATAAACATCTCGTTGATATTTTTAGCAGTAAATGGTACCAATAACAGCACATTTGAGCAATGCAATTGTAGTGGATAAAATGGCCAAATTTTCCGTGCAGTACTGTACGGGTTATACGATCCTCACCAGTTAAGAGTTTGGCCGAGAGTTGCCTCCTTCCTTTTCTGGCCTAGTGCTGTTCTTTTCTACTTTGCTCCGATCAAACCAAGGGTCACATCGCTAGAGAAACTAAACGAAGTATATATAGGAGTAATAACTACAACACTTGTTTAATGTACGGGGTGTATGTTTTCTACTTTGCGCCGGTCTCATCGCTACAGAAATTAAACGAAGTATACATATGTAAATCGTTTATTAGCAGATGAGTGAAAAGGGTATTCAGATTACTGTCTTCCATGAGAATCGAAATGCTCGGCCGGTACTTGGTAACACGTTTTTGATAAAGTAACACTAAAAGAAAACACCTGATTTAATAAATTAATATATGCCTCACCCTTATTACCACAAAACTTGGTTATTGCAGATATATGCTTCGCCTGCTTCTAATGTGGTCATTATAAAGGTGAAACTGGTTCTAATATAAACTAACTATATTTTGGGTGTTTCATTCCTACCAGCAACTAACGCTGGTAGGCGGGCAGTTCCCACGGATTACTCGGGAGAGTAGGGTAGAATTCCCTCTTTAGTCTTCTTTTAGGAATCCCCGGTGGTTAGAATGAGAAAGATGTGACAGATGAAATGAAGACAGAAGAGAATGAAACACCCTAGAGAGACTTTCAGAGTCTTTTAGCGTCTCTCACAGTCTTTCACAGTCTCTAGGTGTTTTTATGGATCTCTCACAGTCCCTGTATGAGAGACTCGAACGATAAAATTGTTAATTCAGAGATTCTAGTTTCTCATAGAGAGACTGAATAAATAAAACTGAAAAATTGAGAGACTCGAGTCTCTCGTTCAGAGACTGGATACGAAATGAGGATCTCTCTATGAGCGACTCGAGTCTCTGGTTTAGAGACGCTAAACAGTTTTTTTGACAGTCTTTCGACAGTCTCTCTCAGCGACATCAGAGAGACGGAGACTCAAGTCTCGCTTTCAGAGACTCTGAGAGACTAAACATTTTTATCTCGGGCATCTTATTTGTGGAATATTACTGCCCCAATATTTCCGAGGAAACCACAGAAAATCTTTAATCTAGAGCAGACAGACCCGGAATCAAACCGACGTCTTCCCCAATGCTAAGCAATTGTCTAGGCTTCTACGGCATGCCGACCGATGGCACTAATATGTTAAATTTGGCAATTTATACTGCTTAAATGTTCCAAGTAGGTGTTGCTGCATATAGGGGATTACGGTAAAGGAAATTTGATTTAAACTGGTCTGTGTGTTCAATAACCAAGACGGGGGCAGCCTTAGTCTTGGTCTTACTTCACTCATCATTATTTATAAGCAACAAACTAGAGATTGATTATAATATCGTTTAGACTTGATTAAACATTCGAATTAGGTAAAACTTAAGCTTTGTTGTGACTATGCAGTTCCCAGCCAATGCAATCCTTTTTTTATTAATACCTATATTATAATTTGTCATCCCAAAGTGCTATTAAATCTCTCCAAAAAGGTCCTGATCGCAATTGGCTGTTCCCAGCTACATTATGAATTGAAAGTACGTGATGCTAATAGACAAATGTCTTTAATAACTATCCAAATAGGTTCGATGATATCACCTAAATAATCGACCGCTTTTGATCCCTTTTAAGGGGTCATCATTCGACAAGTCATGTAATTTTTTCTTTTGTTCCAGATTGCTGTCAGCATCTGCGCCTTATGAGATTTTTTTCGTCCTCTCTCAGTTCTCAAACGGTCCATGAGGGCAGACAAATTATTAAGCGCGTTTCCTTTCTTATACGTTCAAAGAATCGAAGAAGGCGCGTGGAATGTCGCCGAAGACACAGCTTGGGGTCGACGAGCGTATACATTCACTCGCTTTTCTACTGATCGAAGCCTGACAATTGGTGTTATTTTTCTTGAACACGTCTTTCGTACTTGATAACGAGCACAAGATACGGAATCGAATGTTCGTATCTCGCAACAATATGAAAGCTTGATGGAAATTTTCGATTTTTAAAGCGATTCGCAACACGAAAAAAAAACGAACGCCGCAATGGTATCTTCACCATAAAAAAATATTGCTAATTGATTATATTTTTACTCCACCCTTGTAGAAGGTGGAACTTTCGAATGATAGTAATGGAGTGTTAGTACAATCGCGCGATCCTGTTGGAATTAATTGATAGTCAGACACAAGGATGAGGAGATGGAGGTGACAGAAGCTTGCAAGGGGTTAGGGTTGCAAGGGATTATAAAGGAGGATCATTGAAGTACATGCTCTTTGGAATTAGTTGGTGGTCAGAGTGGAGGTGAAGGTGAATGACCGTGTATATGAGCCGATTGTCGGTGGTGGCAACGATCGTGTACATCACAAGCAAGTGTTTGGAAGTCCATGTGGAGCGAAGGAGATAAAAATTGCAAAAGACAATAAGGTCATCTAATTTAATCCTAACCTAACTTAAACTAACCATTAAGGTTAAGTTATGGTTGACTTAGGTTATTTTGGTTTTTTATTATTGATGAAAATTTGAGCTTTGCCGGTTAACAGAGGGTGATTTTCGTTTTAAATTAATCTATATGAAGAAATACGAAACGTAGGGGTATTTTAGGTTGTAAAGCAATAGATAAAAAAATATCTACGAACCGTACTGTTAGCTAATGGTTACACTCGAAAGGACATCGAACGAGCAATAAGACTACGCCAGGAACAACAAGGAGGAGTCAGCCTTGATCACGACAACTTTGCCATACGAGTATATCCACAACGTAACGGATCGGATATTTAAGTTATTATATAAAAATGGAATTAGAATGAAGATACGCCAGTTACTACGAAACCCCAAAGACCAACTAAACCCACTACATACACCAGGAGTCTACATGATTCCTTGCGGAGGTTGTTCCAAGGTATACGTAGGCATGACGAAACGCACGATCGTAACAAGAGAAAAGGAACACGAAAGACATTTGCGGTTACACTAACCGGTCAATTCAGATTTAGCAGAACATTCCTGGAAGGAAGGACACAGGATCTCCTTCGAAGATACGCAACTGTTAGTGCGCACGGCAAAGTATTACAATTTAGCTAGGAGAGAAGCCATAGAAATTGCACAATATCCGGATAATCTTAACCGGGAAGATGGATTAAACATAAACAGAGCCTGGAAACCACTGCTAAGAAATAAACAAACGAGGGTGCAACCTAGTGGAACGAAACATGATGATAATCCAGTACCAGCCAATCGTGACTGCGAGACTCATAAAAAGTACGCCTAATATCCCACATTAAATATTTAACCGCCGATCATACATCTTGAAGCACTGAAGATGTCGTTTATTAAGCATGGCGAAACGTCTGCAGTCAGAATTCAACCACGGCAGAAAAGCCCAAAGGCTTTTCATCTTCAATAGACAACATTACGGAGTACAAACCACTAACCTCAAACCTAAAAAGTAGAGTGTTTAGCTTCCAACAAGTAAAGAAAATTTCCATCATTCTTAACTTTCCTGAAGTGACACATAATTTTTCGTATTGAAATATTGTCTAGCAGTAAGGGCTTTTTCAGATGGTGCGATTGCGATGCGATATTTCGTTCGCGATATGTTGTGCAACATTTACAGTAGACTTACACAAGGCGATAAAATTTACTTTCAAGCGATTTATAATGAAAACGTTTGTGTCCAGTTTGTCTTCAAAGCCACTAAAATGTAGCTGTGGTGACAGCATTACAGATAAGAGATGAGTTATTTTGTTGGCATCGACAATCTCATAACAAACAGTGGCATGTCTGCAAATATGTATTTATTTTCGTTGCAATAAAATAATAACCGATTTTAAATCATTCCACAAAATTCCGCTTTCTCTTGTCGCCTCGGCATTATGGATCATCCAAAAATTACATTACATAAATTTTATTATTTTTAACCCCCCCTCCACGTCCTTGTCAGAGGTGGTCACATTTGTCAAGCCCCCACCCCCCCGGTGTAACGTCAAACATTTTTCAATTTTATATTTAGAAATAATTAAATCAGTTTTCAGCAATTCAGCAAAATCAAATTTGGTTTTTATTTTAATTAAAACTTAATAAAATTAACATAAAGTCTAATATTTTAGATAAGTGACAAAACAAAATACTAATTAAACATAACCTTATAATTAATAAATATAGATCGAATTAGTAATATTTTTAAGGTTTTTGTTTCCATATAAATTTCGCATTTTAATATATTAGATTTGACATGTAACTTCGCAAAGCTTTTGACCTCCCTGCCCCTTGTCACACAATGTCACATTTCATTGGCCCCCTTCCCCTTCCTTAACGTGTGACGTAATTTATGTATGGCCCCTTATTTGATAATTACTCATAAAATTCCATGTAGTTGTATTGTCTGTTCATGATAACGTTGCGACAAACCGCAAACGAAAAATCGCATCGCAATCACACCGTCTAAAAAAGCCCTTACGTTGGTTGTTGCTGCATATTTTGCTGAAAGTCTATCAGTTTACCGCGATAAATTTCCATTCACGTATCGTAACAATTTCACCGCCGATCCGGTCGAATTATCTTTCTATCTGTACACGTCATACACGGCAAGCAGCAAGCAGTAGGCAGGCAGGCAGACAGGCACGTTGGCAATACGCAATGTATATTAAACTGTTCCGATCAAGTTGTCATCGACCATTTATAAACAAGGTAATTTGTCACCGACAGAAGCACGAACCGCCATGTCAACTATCTGAGGATGAGAGGGGTCGAGCTTGCGGGAGGAGGGAAAGGGAGAAGTAGCGTAGAGGTTTTAAATGAGAAGGAGGAGGAACGGAGAGAGGGAGGTTGAGTACTAGGAAACGACTTCGGCAAAATCGAAGACCATATTTCCCGTTATCGGACTTCTGTTATCCGTTCGACCTTGTTACCTTCCGTCCTCTTACGATTCGATTAGAGGGTCCTTTCCTTTTGCCGAAAAAAAATGCCACAAACGCTTGAAATGTATACGTGTGTGTATGTGGGTGTGGATGGGTGTGTCGATACCGATAAAAGAAATGAAAAGCGTGAGATGAGGGAACTGATTTTTCTCTTTCTCCGGTAAATAAAGAATGTCCACATATAACAAGGAGAATAGAGCGTGAAAAGGTTGCGATACTTTTGGGGATAAAGCCTTCAATTCGACGTCGATATATATCTCCGTAGATAATTAAAGCGAATGGATAGCACATGTTACCAAGGTCGACAATCGGGAAATAGGAAGATACGTTTGGAGAAACTTAAATCAAGATTTGATAGAATATTGTGTTGTTGTAGGTAAATGATGAAAGATAAACAGCGTGGAATTACAAATAAGTACGCAATTGCGCGATTTCAGTGTTGGTATGCTTTTGAGATTGAGAAAATCTTTGTGTCATGTGGAACGTGATAAGTTATCATCTAAATATTGTAGCCAGCACAAGTTTGTTTGTGTGTAAACGGGTACACGTGTGCGTGAACGGCTTATCGATTCGCCGACTAGCTGCGGGCGCCTATCTTCATGTGCACAGCATTTGTAAATGTGTGTGTCGTACCTGCGTTCTGGGAAAGCGGTTAAACAATTCAAAAAAATAAAATAAACTATCCGGATGTTTGCAGAAGGTTCCAGAAAGTAAACAAAAGAGTATTTAAAGGAAGAGACGATCACCGACAGAACGAAGAAATAAATTGACCGTTGCAGAAATGAATCCAGAAATAAATTGGCAGTGATAGAAGTAAAATAAATAGTGATATATAAACAGTAGTATAAATAAATAAAATAATTCATAACCTAAGTTTAGTAATAATTTAATAGTGTTTTTAAGTTCTTTAGTAATTAGTGTAAAAAAATAGTTTTTGTCATCACTCTTAGAAGTTAATTTTGTTAAACCCACGAACATTACAATATGATAAGTTATCATCCAAATAAGTTTGCAAGGTGTGGTAAATATTGAAACGATAATTTTAGAGAAATAGGGCACAATAGTACAATAATAATGTAAGAAACGAGTGAGGAGTCATTTTGTCAGAAAATAAGAAAACCGCGAATAAAGGTAGAAATATTTAAGGAATTTATACGCCGGAAAAGAGTTGGTATGTAAATAGTTCGTCCGTCACTAAAATCGAGTTTCGAAGATTTTTGTCGCTTTCTCCGACTATGTTTTGTTTCCCCCAAAATCGAAAAAAAAAGTAAGATATGTTCCAACATTAATGAAAACAAGAGAGGCACTTCACAACATGACTCCTGAACATCGCTCAATATGTAGGTACTAATGACACTTGCTAGAAATGCAATTCGAAAAATACATTTTCCACTTACTATGTCTCACCAATAATATGCCACTCTGACAGTACAGTAATTTAAGATTATTTATTATTTTTATTGGCAGATCGTTATAAACTAGGTTTAAAGAATGCTTATATATTCCGTCCAAAAAAACAAAACCTTTTTTATATACCCTATGTGGAGTTAACCATTGTTTACTGTTTCGCTCATAATTACGTACTCTACAGATACAAATAATTTAAAACTGTTGTTACTTAACCAGAAGTAAAGAAATGAACTACTGGAGATTTTTAAAATTAATCACAAAAATTAAATGTAGATTATTATTTAGAAAATGTTGATGTTAAATGTAAAGGAAATTCTTAATTGAAACATTATGTACTCACCAATCGTTGCCTGTTTTTGTCATATTCTGTCGTTTCCTTCCAGTTTGGTGTGGTTTTGGTTCTGCCACCATATTAACATCTAAAACAAGAAATGAATTATTAACACCTTGAGGGAAACCAATAAATAATCCAATAAAATAATTAACTGAAGCTAAATTTCAAAGAAACCCATTGGTAACTCTGACAGGAAAATGAAATTTCCTAGTTATCTAAGTATTTTATCTCTAGACGACCATGTGAGGAGATGATCCAATAAAAGCATACGTCAATTTTTTGTTTCAAACTCCACAATACTAGCATACAAAAATTCATATCATAAAATGATGATAATTACGTCAATAAATAATATTGTGTAATTGTTGCTTGATGAATATCTATATTTTACCACCAAAAACCGCCCAATCTTATGTAGCTGTCTGATAGTTTAATTTCATATTCTATAAAATAATAACATTAAAAAGTTACAATTGTGCTGTTATTAGCTCTATAACGAGTGGTTTATCCTGTAGCCCTGCAGTGCGAAGGAAAATCGTAGCACTATTTCTTAGAAATTGACGTTTATTTCGTGGACAACATGTTTATCATTCATGCGTAGGAATACCTTAAAAGAAAAGAAGGTATCCTTTAAATCGGACGATAAATAAGGGATATAGACATAGATAACACCTGACTGACGTTTCTTTTCAACAACTTTACGTTCCCAGAATAAATAAATCACTTGGCCATTCGGATGTATCGATCATTAATAATAAATGATCGTCTACGTTGGAAGAATTGTCGTTTGTACAACAGGTTCTTATACGTCCCTGTTTTCTGGTGAAAAGAAATTGTCTAGCTACGAGGTCTGAGAAAATATTAACTTAAATATTAATATTCCGAGAACCTATTCTCTACTTTTTTCGTTATATAATGATGGTGTTTAGTTGTTAGCACAAGTTATAATGAGTCGGTGGAGGGGATCCTTAAGCGGTAACCGCTTAACACTCGCACTAAGGGAGCCTATTTTCAACTTTTTTTCGTTATAATACTAACGATGTCGTTAACTTGCTAGCACTTGCTATTGTGAGTCGGCTGAGGTTATCTTTAAGCGATAACCGCTTAGCAGTCGTACTCTGGGAGCCTATTTTCAACTTACATAATGATGGTGTTTAGTTGTTATACTTCGTTTACTTTCTGTAGCGATGTGGCTTTCAGTTTGACTGGCGCAAAGTAGAAAAGAACAGCACTAGGCCAGAAAAGGAAGGGGACAACTCTCGGCCAAACTCTTAACCGGTGAGGAGAGTATAATCTGTACAGTACTGCACGGAAAAAATGATCATTTTATCCACTACAATTGCATTGCTCAAATGTGCTGTTATTGGTACCATTTACTACTGAAAATATCAACGAGGCATTTATTTATATTTGAAGACATATTAAAGGCTTTAACGCTTGTTTTCGACTCGCACTATTATTCATGATTGAACAAAACCTTTGGCAGGTACTGTATGAAAAAGTATGTTTAATGAACAAGAGTCAAGAGTATAATGAGCTTTTTTCTCTCTACCTATGATTTTGCCAGCGCGCATCCGAGACATTGGAAGGGGCATATCGCTAGAGAAAGTAAACGAAGTATAGCACTCGTTATAATGAGTCGATGGAGGGGATGTTTAAGCTGTAACCTCTTAGCACTCGCACTCAGGGATCCTATTTTCGTTATAATATTAACGATGTCGTTAAGTTGCTAGCACTTGCTATTGTGAGTCGGTTGAAAAGATCTTCAAGCAATAACCACTTAGCAGTCGTACTCTGGGAGCCTATTTTCAACTTATATAATGATGATGTTTAGTTGTTAGCACTCGTTATAATAAGTCGGTGGAGGGGATCTATAAGCGGTAACCTCTTAGCACTCGCTCTCAGGAATCCTATTTTAAATTTTTCGTTATAATATTAACGATGTCGTTAAGCTGCTAGCATTCGCTATTGTGAGTCGATGGAGGGGATCTCCAAGCGATAACCGTTTACTACTCGTACTATGAGAGCCTATTTTCAACTTTTTTTCGTTATAATATTAACGATGTCGTTAAGTTGCTAGCACTCGCTATTGTGAGTCGGTGGAGGGGACCTTTAAGCGGTAACCGCCTAGAACTCACACTCTGGGAGCCTTTCCTTAATTTTTTTTCCCTTAAAATAACGATGTTCTTAAGTTGCTAACCCTTGCTATTATGAGTAGGTGGAGAGGATTTTCGGGCCGGGTTCAGCTTCATCCCACCCTCATTATACCGAATTAAAGCAACTTAAAAACATAGTTATTATAACAAATATGAAAATAGGCCCCCGGATCTTTAAATTGAAGTTGACGTTTTTATAGGTTTTAAAATTCTTTGCCACATAAAAATAAATATTATTACAGCAAAAGCATGAAATATTATAAAAGAATTGGGGTGTCTATCACGTATGTAATTTACAAACTACTACTTAATGAGATTTAGCTTCGTGTACGTGTCTCACAATCTGTGGAGCAATACTTGTACAACACCCAAACGGGATATTCGACGGGGACTCCGAAAAGGATATATTAAGTTACCTAGAAACGCGAGAGACGCTTAAAATAAGATTTATTTCCGTTCGCGAAGATAAAGGACTTCAATTTTACCGTAGTTGTTACGTTTTCAAAGATGAAACATCGCGTATACCTTTACTCGAATTTTTACTTCCCATAGGTACGTCAAGTGCAAAATGAATTATGTGTTTAATATTGCAAAAGGAACTTGTAGGTACCAAAAAGAATTTCCCTCAACAGGAAGCTAATTTTTAGAGAACACTTACCCGAAAACGTAAAGTAACATCATGTTTTACCATGAACATCCGACCAACTACATGCAGTAACTTCTAACTTTTGTAACTGATCTAAGCTTCGTCACAAGAATGAACAATTATGATTTAGATTTTCTAAAAAATCTTTTGTGTATTTTATTCACACCAGCTACTGAAGTTGTATCACGCCGGTGGGTATAACAGAAGACCCTCTTTAGCATCCTTTTAGGAATCGTGGGTGGTGGTGGTTGGAGTAAGAAAGATAAAAAGGACGAAATGAAGATACAAGAGAGTGAAAGAGATTATCGATTAAATATTACTGCCCTATCATTTGCCTAGGTAATCCAAGGAAACCACAGAAAAACTTGAACCAGGGTAGCGCGCCCGGAATGGAACCGATGTACTCTTGAATGCTCCGCGATGATATAAACCTCTAGGCCAAGGGGGTGGGGTCAACCTGCGACTCTTTGAAGGACTATTTGTGACTTTCGATAAATGAACCCGAGTTTCCCTTTCATTTTTGAGTTATTATATTTTAAAAAATTATTATCGTTCCGTATGTGTTTCAAAATGTCTTTTAAATTACTAACAACAAATATGAAAGACTAAGTGCAACGTTGTAACAAGTTTCATTTCCGTTCAAGTTACAACATTTTCAAAAGGATATTAAAAATAAAACATTTTGTCATTTTCCTCGAATTAAAAATATTTATTCCAATATTAAACAAGAAAGACTCAAGTATATAAAAAAGCTGGAAAGAATATTGATGGAATTCCAAAATAGATTTCAAGACTCAAGAAATATTTTAAACCGTCTCTTAATTTTTTTCTGAATCCATTTGAAATTAACAGAATTCAAGGTGAGTTTTCAACTTCCAATATAATTATGACCCAAAAAGGATCTGGAAAATTAGAATTAATAGAGATACAAGAAGATCAAGCTGTACAATTAAAATATAAGTCGACGCCGATCACTGAATTTTGGAAATTTGTACCAGAATCGAAATATCATGATTTGGAAAAGGCTGCTTGTCGACTTATTTCAATATTCGGAACAACGTACTTGTGTGAATCATTTTATTCCACTTTAACATTCGTGAAATCCAAACACCGATCAGTATTAACTGACCAGCATCTGAAAGAATCACTGAGAAGTGCTGTTACCAATCATTCACAAAATTTCAAAATCAAGAGAAGTAAAATAAATGTCTTTAATTTTTAATATTTAAATTCAATACACAAACTTTGTACTTTCATTTATATGTTTTCAATAAACATAATTTCTATAAAAAAACATTTTTTAATACCATTTTTGCATTCCTTTTAAATATGTATGTAATTGCGGTTCGCGAAAAATTTCAAATTTTGAAAAATGGCTCCGACTATCAAGGAACTTGGCCACCCCTGCTCTAGGCCATGCTACTCGCATTAGATTTGCTATGATTTTATAGCTGAACAATAGCTAATATGTCAATAAAAGAATTTACGGATAAAGTGCTGCCATCTGACACAATGGCTACTTTTATAAAGATGGTGGCTATAAATAATACTTTTTAAAATAGTACCAATAATTTTTACATTGTGTGATTTTATGAAACCACGATGCAAGTTAAACTTTTGAGATTGTAGGCATTTAACTGTAAATTTTCGGAAAATTATTCGATTTAGGGTATTAAATTTAAAATCGCGTTCTTAATCTTATCTTAATAACTGCAGTTAGTCTATCAATAATTTCATCTTCGCTTTGAGTTTCACAGTCTACAAATGTAACTGTCATGCACTTGCACGAATGAGTGAGAATAAAAATGCTACGCGGGTGGCTCATGCGAGCCATGGGCGCCGCCATATTGACCTTGGCTGCTCTGCCGAGCGCCTTTTAGTTTTACCCCTACTCCGCGGTCGGCTATAATGCGACATGCGATAGATGGAGGAAAAAATTTGAGGCGATCTAATAATAGTTTCACTTTAATAATAAAAGATGTGAAAGATAAATGACATTTGTATTTGGGGTAACTAATAGTTAATACTATTTCCGAATTACTACTACATACACATATAGATTAGCTTCAACAACATTCTCGATTCCGTTCGCTTGAACTAGTGCCTATAATATAACAGTTCCTCATACCGTCTTTTGTAGATTCCTTTCATACAGGCTGGTATAATCTTTATTTGAGAGCCACAGCAGTGTAAACAGCATTTTGGTTTGCAGCAATATGAAAAGTGCATTCCGCTTTACGCTTCCTTATTGAATTCGTGGTCAATATTGAAGCTGTTTGAAGTTTTATTGAAGACGTGACTGCATACACATGCAGTAGATACTTATATATAATATCAGGTACATGAAATTTCTGAAATAAGGCAATCTCGCAGGTGGTACTTTAAAATCCTTCGGTAATTTGTGATTATTCAGTTTAGCAAGTACGTTTCGTCGTTGTTCTTGCTCTTACCTAACGTGAGTTAGAGGGAAGAGTACTACTACGTATAATGACAGGTTCGATTCCCGGCGAGGATGTGACAAAAGCAATAAAAGTTTTTCCTCATTCATTTGATGTAATATATAGTGTAAAGAAATTTAGTTGATTTCACATTAATGTTTGTTTGCGGTGTGTACCGAAATATAACCCAGTATACTTGTCAGTGCTGATGACGTTATAAATCGACGCCATATTCTACTGGTGAGACAAGTGTGACGTAGTAGTACATCAAACGGGCGTGTGTGCATCAGACTTTGAGGAATTTTTTACTGCAAGAAACTTTTAATAACTTCTTGGGCAAAATTGTTGTAAACGAGCATAACCACTATCCTTAATATGGCGTCAATTTCACGTCAACGCACTGGCCAGTATATTCCGGTACCACGTTCCCTTTATAATCCTCCGGGACTTTCCCCGTCTCGTAAATGTGACTAACTAGCTTAATTATACGATCTCTAATCTCTTGTCCTGTATGTTTTAAAATTTCCGCCTGTATCCCATGTATACCTGGTGCCTTATTACTAGACATCGGATTATATGCAAATATGCAAATGCATATAATTCTATTTTATAACGTTTTTGCATATTTTGGTACTTTTTCAGTAATAGTGCTTATTTCAGTAGTTATACGTGTTAGGCGTGTTGTATTATGCCGCCGACGCCACAGGTTTCAGCAATATACCCGATGCAATTGAAAAACTAGAAACTGAAAACCTTCCTTTGTGGAAGTCCTTGGAAATATTAGAAAAAATGATTGAACAGAGTAACGCCCTTCCGAGTTCAATATCGCAAAAGGTTCGTGGCAAATTAAATGCAGTTTTGTATAAAAACCCCGGTCTTGACGAAATAAAGAAAATTAACGCATTTATCAACGGCACCGGACAAACTCTTCCTGAAGAGGTCTCTGCAGGAATGGCGCCAAATTTCAAGTTCTGCCCGGTAACGTCAGTTGACGTCGAAAATATAAATTCTAATTATAAATGGTTTTTCTTATTGTGCATATTTTGTGCATATTTCACCCTTTTTTAGTGCATATTTGCATGCATATTTTGGCATTTTGATAGTGCATATGATCCGATGTCTACTTATTACTCTTTAAGTTAAACTATAGGTATATTATAGGCAAAACCAGGAGAAGACCGTATAGATTAGATTACTGTTCGCAAATAGTTAAGGATGTGGGATGTCTTTAGAATATCAAAATCAAGATGAAGGTTTAGCTTCACTCTTACAACCAAGATCAAAACCAAGAGCAAGATTCTTGCAAAACCCCCCCCTAAATTCTAATATAAGTAGTTACAAAATATAAGCCGATAGGGGCGTTGCCAGTGTTCGACATTTAGCAGGTAAAAGTGCCGAACTAAACGACTCTGAACGGCAGATAAAATACTCCACTGATGGACTCACCGTAAAAGAAGAACCAATATAATCCAACCTAATATCTTTTCAATATTTCGGATGAATTGCAATTTATAATTTAAAAAAGTATGAGTCAATTAAGAGATACGACTAGAAAGAAATAAATTTTTATTATGTCTTTAGCTAATAGGCATACATGTTTATGTTTCATACACCACGTCCTGAGTTGTGATGTGAAGTTTATTTAGATGCTGACAATGAGCAACAGCCAACGAGTCAGTCACAGCCAGCCAGTGAAAAACTGTCGCGCAGTCAGCGAGCAAGTTTCACGGAACAGTTGATTCGAATTGAATTTTAATGCTATTGTAAGCAGGAAATGGATAATTAGTGCCAGTCGATAACACTTCTCGGCCCTCCGGGTCCTACCAGCGATAGAGAACAGCATCGGCTGCAAAAAGCTACCTACGACCAGTGGAAATCGTCGATACCAGTGATAGCTCTCTCTCTCTCTCTACCAATAATAATAATAATAATAGTTGCCTGCTTCTAATTTCGCGTTCGCTAAACGTTACGAGCATTTTCGTAGCCGTCTGTCCGTGTTCGTTGCTCGTTCTACGTTCAGTTCACTCTCATTTGACGCTGGTGAACGCGCTGTGCATTTACGAACCATCATCGTCATTATAAATTGACTTCTAATGCGCTGCAGCTCGAGAATCATCCACTGTAATTTCCACGAACTTCATCGCCTTACGGACCACCGACTGAACGATATAATTGACGCATTAGGTCTACTGATGAACTGGAGTGACCTATATAGTCAAGAGACAATTATCCATAATGTTGCCGCTTATCTTCGGTAGAAAATTTCTTACTGTTAGCCTTTATGTTGGCATTGTCTTAAGAAATTGTTCCTTAACTTGTTTCTGCACTTTTCGATCGATTTATTCTATATCGAAGTCAATTCATGGACTACTCGGATTAGTTTTAAAGGAAACGACAGCGTAATTAATTAATAAGAATTAAGTAGATATTGGGTATTTTTTCTCTTACACTTACTCTCAATTCAATTTTACATTTCAAATTCTCAGTTTGCATTACATTTATATCTCATTATAATCATCGTTAGTATGCTAGCTTGAAGCTATGTTGACATTGATATATTCTTGAATGTAATGATATGGTCATGTTCAAGGTCACCATCTGATTTACCTCGGAAAACATAAAACCTATTCCTAAATATTGAGAACCAATAAATATATTCATTACAGTGTAAACTCTTTATAACGTCACTCCTTAAAACGTCGAAATTGCTTGACTTTGGTTGGTTTACATTGTTTTCTATACAATACTATACTCTATATTGCGTCACGCTCACTCTATTTAACGACAACAATGCGGCATTATAAAACATTAAGCAGTACTTTCCAAGTTGCCGAAATAGATAAGAACTGCAGCTGTGTACGTTGTTGAAGAAGTCGATCCTGTCCCTCCACCAAGCATCAAAGAACTTGATGCAGCGAAACTATTAAAAAAATACTTTCTGTAGAATCAAATTGATCCAGCAGTATCTCAAGATATGAGTAAGATACGTAACAAAATACAATTAAAATATTGGAGCAGCAAAAAAAATCAGACGAAGATAACAGGCTATACGCAATGTATGAATAATAATGTTCGTGTGCAAAATGTGTACTATATTGGTAAATGCATATTATTATGGAATAGTAAAATAATATCTTTTATTTTTCTCCATTTAACGACCACTCTTTATAACGCCGAAAAATGTTCAGTCCCTTAAGTGTCGTTATATAGAGTTTACACTGTATTTTTATTATTTAAAAGCCAGGCTTTTGTCGTTAGAATATTTGCTATACCTTCTTATTCTCAGTCCCTTTCAACCTCCTCTTCTATTTTCAATTTTTGACAACAGACACACCATTTATTTCACACTTGTTAACAATTCTAGTTAATTCTTCTCTATATCCAGCTGATATATCATTAAACGAGATAAGAAAATCGCCCTGTATATTACGAAACTATAAAAAAATTATGAAAACATCTGAATGAAAAGCCGATTAATATTTGTTTTTATTAAAACGCTAATATCCAATTATATTTAGGTTCTGTCAACTTATTTCGTGTTTCCTCCCTTTAATTGCCAGCAATTAAGGGAACGATTAAAATATGGTTTCGCCGTATATTTCGAATGTCACTACCACTTGCTGTTATAGTCGGAAATAATTTCGATTCATCGGCAATTTTCGTTATTAATTTGCAAGCAAAATTGCCAAGTTCACTCAATAGCTGTACGCAGCTTAAAGCATGCGGGATATAGATATTCGTTACGACAACAATGGAGGTATATCTGAAATGTTCTTAATATACCCGGTTTAGATCCGATACCCGGTGAATCCGGAAATTATTTTAAGACCAACCGGGTATCCGAAAATGACGCTGGATACCGGCGAGAAAAACCATTAATAATAATTTCATAGGTATAACAAATTAAAATTTCATTGGTTCAGTATTTAAACGACTATTTGAACGGAACTTAATAATTGGTTCAAGATGCCTTTCGGATACCCTCCAAATACCCTATTTAGTGAGTACATTATACTTTTACTGCATGGAAGAATTCCTTCGGACGGTATATATAGGGTTGTTCGGAAAGTCATCTCGTTTTTTTTTGTGGAAATGAAAGACAGTTTTCGTATAATAAACAAATACTTTACTAAATTATATATTGATCATTCTGGTCCAACACCTTTTGCCATCTGTCCGGTAGTAGCATAATTCCACGCTCATAAAATTTTTGGTCTTTGCTGGCAAAAAACTGATCGAGGAGGTTTTTGACCTCCTCATTTGAGGTGAAGGTTTTGCCGTCTAAAAAATTTTGGAGTGACCGGAACAAATAATAATCCGATGGTGCCAGGTCTGGAGAATATGGTGGGTGTAGCATTGTATCCCATTCAAGCTGTAAAAGCTTTTGGCGAGTGACCAAACTTGTGTGAGGTCTCGCGTTGTCTTGGTGAAACACTACACCTTTCCTGTTGATTAGTTCTGACCTTTTCTGTTGAAGTGCATCATTCAGTTTGTCCAGCTGATGACAGTAGACTTCCGAATTAATCGTTGTGTTATCCGGTAAAAGCTCAAAAAAAACGATTCCTTTAAAATCCCACCAAACAGACAGCATCACCTTTTTTTGGTGAATATCGGCTTTGGAAATGGTTTGAGCCGGTTCATCTTTTTTGCTCCATGACCTCTTGCGTTTGACGTTGTTGTATACAACCCATTTTTCGTCCCCAGTGATGATGCGCTTCAAAAACGGATCATTTTCGTGACGTTTGAGAAGCGAATCGCAGACGTCAATGCGGCGACACAGATTTCTCTCTGTGAGAACATGGGGAACCCATACATCGAGCTTCGAGGATAATCCCAGGCCTTTCAAGTGGTCATAAACTGTTGAATTTGATAAATTTAACCTCAATCCGATCTCACGTGTTGTTATTCGCCGGTTCACATCAACTAATGCCTTTATCGCGTCTTTATCAGCTTCAACCGGCCTTCCCGAACGTGGTGCATCTTCGACATCAAAATTGCCGGATCGAAATTTAGCGAACCAGTTCTGGCACTGGCGTACTGTCAACACACCTTCTCCATACACATCAGTCAATTTCTTTCTGGCTTGAACAGCATTTTTACCCTTTCTGTAGTAAAACAGTAAGATATGTCGAAAATGCTGCTTATCGCTCTCCATATTTAAAAGGGCACCAACCAAAAACTACTGCGTAGAATTAATTGGAATTTTTCACACACAAGCCTTGCTATATGAGCTCTCAAAGCATATAAAAATTATACGGCTTAAATGTGAAGTTGGGTGCAAAAGAATACAATTAAATCCTCTGTCGGGAAAAAACGAAATGACTTTCCGAACAACCCTATATAATAAGCATATCAATCTTTTGCCTCTGTATATTGATCCTTGTTGTTCTGTCTTTAAAGATGTCAGTTTGAAGATGTACAATTATGTTACACCATAAACAATATATTCTATAGCCAATATATATAATTATGCGAAAGAGAAAAATATTCCCAATTTATAGTTTAGTTTGGAAGGCTGGAGTTTCCCGGCTCAGTTAGCGTGGCACTCGGCGCGACGGCATGCATTGCGTGCGGTTAATTATAGAGATAGATCGAGGGCGGAAAGCAACTGTTACCGGCCCTACGTCATGCGAAAATGCCATAAGGAAAGTTGTCGCCCTTTCGTGTCCATGTACAGGGCGGCGTGACACCGGCAACATTCAAAATATCAATTCCGAGTTTTTACAGCCCTATGCGGATCGTTTTTAATTTATGACATTTAAATTTTGCCAATGAATTCATAAATTTCATCGCATTGTTACTGGGAAACATAAAGAAATTATTAGGGTTGCTCTTTTGTAGTGGGAATCAACCGTAGAATGTTTTTAGGGTTACGTACACGCCCGAATGAGAAACGGAACTCTTACAGGATAATTCGTGTGTCTATCTGTTCGTTTGTCACAGTCAAATTGCTCCGAAACTGTTGAAATTTAGTACACATGAATTTCTGTTACTCAAACACGAACACACAACGTAAGTAAATTAATTTTGAACATGGGGGTAATTTTTGGTGGGCCAATAGAAAATACAAAAAAAAATTGCAAACTGTACCGTATGACATACCAAACGAAAGAGCATGTAGGAGTCTCGGTTCCATGATTTTTCATCCCCCGACATAATATCACCGGACAAAATTTCCCTGACAAAATATCCCCGGACAAAATATCCCCGTGACAAAATGTCCCCGTGACAATATATCTCCAGACTAAATATCCCTAGACAAAATATCCCCCACCCTAAAAATCGCTATAAGAAATTTTTTCCAATATTTTATTCAACCTAACCTAACCTAACCCTGTTAAACTTGCGCCACACTACCTTGCCGTACGTTCCCTTCCATACCAACCACACCTCAACATAATACAATCCAACCCAAGTCAATCCAGCGCAACCTAACCTAACCTAACCTAACCTAACCTAACCTAACCTAACCTAACCTAACCTAACCAAACCTAACCTAACCTAACGTAACTTAACCTAACCTAACCCTGTCAAACATGCGCCATGCTACCTTGCCGTACGTTCCCTTCCTTACCAACCACACCTCACATGATAAAACATAATACAATCCAACCTAACTCAATCCAGCGCAACCTAATCTAACCTAACCTAACCTAACCTAACCTAGCCTAACCTAACCCGGTCAAACTTGCGCCATGCTACCTTATCGTACGTTCCATTCCTTACAGTAGCCTAACGAGACCCGAAAAACGTTCCCCGTACCTCATCGGCATATCCCCGGCGGATTCAGCCGATCGTTCATTTTTTTTCTTGTAATGTATTCTAAACAAATAATTGTTATTGTATCAAAGAATATAAAGTAAATTTAACTAGTTTATAATAACTATTGGAACCATGGAAAAATCATGGAACCAATATATATGCTATTATATTTATTTGATTATCGATTTAATGACTTATATATTACTGACAATCAAACGTTATTATTATTAAATAAATACAAATAAATATATGAAATGAAGTATATGAATTTTATATTATTTATTGGAGTATCGGTTCGATAATTTATTATCGGGGCTTTTGTTCGGTGATATTTAGTCTGGAGATATTTTGTCACGGGGATATTTTGTCTAGGGATATTTTGCCACGGGGATATTTTGTCTAGGGATATTTTGCCACGGGGATATTTTGTCAGGGATATTTTGTCCGGGACATTTTGTCGGGGGATCAAAACTCCTGATACGAGGAGTCTCAAATAAATTTTTTTAGAACTTTAAAATAAATCGTTTTAAAGTTTAAGAAAATAGATTAAAATTGGCCATTCCCCATCTCTTATCTTCGAAACTACTAAACCTAAAATTTTGAAAAAAAAAGTAGTTCTTATAAATTACAAGAAAATTAATAAAAAGTCTTCTTAAATATATCATAGTAAAATACCCTGTCTCTGAAGTGCTTGTACATATTCATTTATTACTTGTTTACATAGCACTGATGAAATTTCACCGTTTTCCATATTTTTATACTATACATATGTATATATCTAACATAAAAGTCCTTTTTTGTATTCAATATCTCCTTTCACACGTTCGACGTCAACATTTGCAGTAAAATAATTCTCGCGGTCGACATTATTTCAATTCGGTTTTCCCTTGAAGGCGGAAGACGGCCATTTTTCTTTAACGGTGACCGGGGTAATAACGTCGCTTCAAAACTAGAGAGCAATCTGTCATTGTAAAGGGGGCAATGTCACAACTACATCGGGTCGTAAGAAGTTGCATTCCAGGCACGTCCTGGAACCATTAACTCTTTCCTTGTTTCAGTAGCACCCTCTAGTGTTTTATTACTATACCGTGTGATCGAATAATATTAACCAATTTCATAAGGTACAGAGATTTTCATACTGTTCCAAATCCTTTTTTTTTGCTATGCAGTATTATATAGATAAGTATACTTCCAAATGATATAAGAACACAAGAGAAAGAAAAAATTAACTTTGAACAAAATTTAATACCTAAATTAATATCCTCTGGATAAGTAATAATAATGTTATTAAATTTCAAAACCACCATTGAGGTATGAGCAAGGTGCGTTACCTCTTTTATGGGAAGTTCACCAATAACCCCATCCTCCCATTAGAAATTACAACAACAGTTAACACACGCAAACACATAAAAAATTTAATTATTTCTGCGTTTTATTTGGCGTACTTCATTTGCAGCGATCATATACGGTCTTGGAAATCATTATCGTTCTGCACTGGCGTTTGATACACAATAGCTGTTTCATACAACCCCATACAAAGAAATCAAGACTGCTCACCGGCCACGGTACAGGATCTGTACGTCTAGAAAAATATTCATACAGAACCACAGGCATTGGTCAATGTAATAATACTATTCTGCACTAACCTATGACACTGACACATTGATTTACTTCTAATGACTTTGACTGTCTACATATATACGTAATATAAGCCTACAAGAACTACTGTAGACCAGCTATAAACAACACATAAATACGAAAGTAAAAAAGAAATACATCACGGGTGGTGCTAATAACAGCTGATTGAATGTGACGTTGCAATGTCGTATTTCCCTGCGTGAATCTACCAGGGCCGGACTGTCCCTTCCTGCACTTTCAAATACGTTTTTCCCGATGTACTATCGGGCCACCGAACATTTACTTAATTTTCTCGTTTTATAGTGACCTCCTGCAAGTTTGCTGCTTATTTCAGAAACACCTTGTGTATCATCGGTAACAAAACAAAATTCTAAGAAAAAAGCTATGAAAACAATTTTGCGATATTAAATTAACAAAATTTTTTTATAAACTATCTTTTCAATTTATTGTGGAGCAATATAGTAGGAAACATTTCTTTCTGGTAATTTTATAATATTAATTAGTCTTTTTTAAAAATTTTTATTTTGAAGCTAATTTACTGATCAAAGCCTTAAAAGAATAAAATTTTATTTATTGTCTTTTGATCGGTAGATATCTACGGTTTAAATTACCAATAAATTAAAAGCCACATTCAGTCGTGTATAGTATAAAATTTTCAGTGTTTTGTTTTTGTAACAGCTACCACCCCCTTTACATTTCGTGCCACGCTATATTTACCGCACTCTTCGCATTCTTCTTTTGTCGTTTGCGATATTTATCTAGGGAGTGAAAATATTACTTTTAAAACAGGCTTAGTGCGTATCTGCCATTTATTGGTCCCACGTTGGGTATATGTAACACGACACCTCGACGTAAAGGGGAAATATATGGGCACGAGACGGAATCGCGGAGTGTTGTTTAAAAGGTAATATTACTTATCAAACTGAACTGCATTAAAAGTTGGAACAAATATGTACAAGTCAATAAAACTACCTATACCTAAAAGAAAAATTAGAAAAATCGAGTTAAACATGAACATAAAAGGATGTTGACGCCACACCACAAAAAAAACATTTTTTAACAGTAAAATTAAACAAATTACTTTTTGGTCGAAATAAAGTTTCAAATATAACCTTTACGCAGGCCCTGAGTTAGGAGATATATTAGAGAAGGAAGATAGTGTGGAGACAGATGAGCTAGGTTATCCCATAATGAGAGAAGAGTTCGATGTAGCATTAAAAAACTTAGAGAATAATAAGGCGCCAGGTATAGATGGGATACAGAGGAAAATTCTAAAACATGCAGGACAAGAGGTTAGAAATCGTATGTTTAAGCTAGTTAGTCACATTTACGAGACGTGCATGAAAATAAATAAAAGTAAAACTAAAATACTGATATGCAAGGGATAAAAAGTAGGTAAAGAGGGAATATAAAGATAGGAGACGAAAAATTAGAAGAAGTGGCTGATTTATATATCTAGGAAGTCAGATAAGTCGGGACGGAAGGAGTAGTAGGGATATAAAGCAGAGGATAGCGCAGGGTCGTGTCGCCTTTAATAAAAAGAAGTCACTTCTATGCTCGCGAATGGTTAATTTAGAAATTCGAAAAAGGTTGTTAAAGGTGTATGTTTGGAGCACGGCGTTGTACGGGTGTGAAAAATGGACAGTGGGAGCGGCAGAAAAGAAAAGGTTAGAAGCCTTCGAAATGTGGTATTATAGGCGAATGATGAGGATAACGTGGGTAGAAAAGGTTAGAAATGAAGAGGTATTAGAAAGAATAGGAGAACAGAGGACTCTATGGAAGTCTATAAAAAATAGGCGAGATAGGTTGGTAGAACACCTTCTCAGGCATGAAGGTCTAGTCAGAGACATTTTAGAGGAAACAGGAATTAGGAGGGGTAGAGGTAGACCTAGGTTAGATTACTGTTCACAAATAGTTAAGGACATGGGTTGTTCTAGTTTTAGGGAAATGCGAAGTTTAGCTCAGGATAGGAAAGAGTGGAGGTACGTGTAAAACCAGTCTTAGGACTGACGACCCTATGATTATGATGATGATGCAACTCCTAAGAACTAGTTAACTCCCAACATATTACAATACTGTTATTTATTTAACAGCAGACCAGTTATCACGGAAAACAACAAAATGATCAAGCACAGCAAAAATTAAATGCTAGCTGCGTCTATGCCCTTTCAACAATCGCATTTTATTATAATTACGCCTATCGATTGACAGAAGATGAGAAAAAATTTCAACAGGAAGTTAATTCGATGTTACTAGGTTTATTTCCCGTTCGTTCAAACAATGTTGCAGTGAATAGGTGCAACTTAAAAAGCAATAAAAAGGAACAAAAAGGGGGAAAGAAAACGTAAACTTTAATTAGTAGTATAACAGTGTCAGTAGCGACTATGGCGTCGTCATATTCATAAAAGACCTTTTGTTCCGGACTGCTTTCCGGAACGCAATTGTTTACGTCCTAACGGTAGTATGTGTTTTTCTAAAATATTGACTTAAAAAAAACATGCATGCACCTACTCCTTTTTATCTCACCACTTTATGCGTCTCATTAAGACTTAACGATTTCTTTAATGAAGCCTTAACATAGTGTTCCTGATTAATACCTGTCATTTTGTTTCTTTGAAGTCATTTTACTTTTCATGTCGCTAATGAATACGACGTTCTAATTAATCTATTCTAGAACATTTCGTGTATGCCAACGTGTCCCCGCAGACGTGTTTCAGTACATTTTTGCAATTTTGTTAATTGTACTACAATCATCAGGTTATTAAAGGAAATAAAACGATTGACTTATTGTGTAATAAGAATTTAGTAAGTCAATATTGGGGCTAAAACAGCTCGCACACAACTGAAGAGACTCTGCGAAGCTTGAAGTTCAAACCGATCCTGTGCCAACCGATTTTTATTTTTTCCTGTACTCCAAAATGACCTCATTAAGGGTAATCATTACACCTCAGATAACGACAAGAGGGTGAAGACAGTCATCAAATCCTGGATTCGAGAAATGTCAATGAATATCTCGATGACGGAATAAAAAACATATCTTAAATCGAGTTTAACACTGGTGAGGTTCTGCGAAACCTAAAGTTTGAACCACTTCCACATCTTTTGCTTCCTTCTTCGATCTTACGCCATGCGCTTTTTATTTCTTTCTCTACTTATGAAAAGTCTCAAGGGAAATCATTACACCACGTATGATTGGGTGAAGGCAGCTACCAAATCCTGAATTCGAAAAAATTCGAATGAATTTCTCATTGATGAAATTAAAAAACGAGCGTTATCTCTAAAGCACCTTCCACATCGAGTTTATCGTGTAAGAGGCAGCCTGGGGTCAAAAACCATGCAACATGACAATGTTCATCCACACCCTCCTTACTTCTCCGATTTTACACCCTACGCTTTTTATTTTTCCTCTTCTAAAGAGAGACCTTCAACATATTGATTACATCTATCACGTCTTGGATATGAGAATAATCGGATAAATTTTTCTGTGATGGAATGATAAAAACGACCGTTGTCTGTAATACTTCCTGTGTCGAGTTTGTCATGTTATCGGATACCAAATGCCAAAAGTCTTGCAGTATGACAACGCTCATCCACACGTCTCGTATGTGATTGAAGAGACTGCAAAACCTGAAGTTTGAACCGATTTTACACCTTCTTTACTCTCCGATCCTGTGCCAACCGATTTTTATTTTTTTCTGAACGCCAAAATAACCTCATTAAGAGTAATCATTACACCGTAGATCACGATAATGGGGTGAAGACAGCTATCAAATTCTGGATACGAGAAATGTCAATGAATATCTTGGTGACGGAATGAAAAAACATCTCTAAAACACCTTCGATGCTGAGTTTGTCGTGTTAACAGCAGCCCGACCATAAAATCTTGCAAAATATGACAACTCCATTCACACATGTTAGGTGCAACTGGCGAGGTTTTGCGAAACCTAAAGCTTGAGCCACTTCCACAACTTGCTTCCTCGTTCCATCTTGCGCCCTGGCGCTTTTTATTTTTCCCACTACTCATATGAAGCCTCAAGGAGAATCATTATACCTCGCATGATTGGGTGAAGGCACCTATCAAATCCTGGCTCCGAGAATAGTCGAAAAATTTCTCAATGACTAAATGAAAAAACGAACGTTGTCTCTAAACACCTCCGACGTTGAGTTGATCATGTTAGAGGCAGCCTGGGGTAGAAAATCTTGCAACATATGACAAGGCTAGTTCACACATGTTACGAACAACTGGTGAGGTTCTGCGAAACCTATAGTTTAAACCACTTCCACACCTTGCTTTCTGCTTAGACCTCACGTCCTGCGCTTTTTATTTCTTCCTCCACTCATGAGAGGCCTCAAGAAGATTCATTACCCCTCGCATGATTGGGTGAAGGCAGCTATCAAATCCCGGATTCGAGAAAAGTCGAATAAATTTCTCAATGACTAAATGAAAAAACGAACGTTGTATCTAAACACCTCCAACGTTGAGTTTATCATGTTAGAGGCTGTCTGGGTTGAAAAATCTTGCAACATATGATAAGGTTCGTTCACACATGTTACGGACAACTGGTGAGGTTCTGCGAAACCTAAAGTTTGAACCTCATCCACACCTTGCTTTCAGCTTAGACCTCACGCCCTGCGATTTTTATTTCTTCCTCCACTCATGAGAGGCCTCAATAGGATTCATTACACCTCGCATGATTGGATGAAGACAGCTATCAAATCATGGATGCGAGAAATGTCAATGAAAATCTTGGAGACGGAATGAAAAAACATCTCTAATACACCTTCGATACTGAGTCGAATAAATTTATCAATGACTAAATGAAAAAACGAACGTTGTCTCTAAACACCTCCGACGTTGAGTTTATCATGTTAGAGGCTGTCTGGGTTCAAAAATCTTGCAACATATGATAAGGTTCGTTCACACATGTTACGGACAACTGGTGAGGTTCTGCGAAACCTAAAGTTTGAACCTCATCCACACCTTGCTTTCAGCTTAGACCTCACGCCCTGCGATTTTTATTTCTTCCTCCACTCATGAGAGGCCTCAATAGGATTCATTACACCTCGCATGATTGGATGAAGACAGCTATCAAATCCTGGATGCGAGAAATGTCAATGAAAATCTTGGAGACGGAATGAAAAAACATCTCTAATACACCTTCGATACTGAGTCGAATAAATTTATCAATGACTAAATGAAAAAACGAACGTTGTCTCTAAACACCTCCGACGTTGAGTTTATCATGTTAGAGGCTGTCTGGGTTCAAAAATCTTGCAACATATGATAAGGTTCGTTCACACATGTTACGGACAACTGGTGAGGTTCTGCGAAACCTAAAGTTTGAACCTCATCCACACCTTGCTTTCAGCTTAGACCTCACGCCCTGCGATTTTTATTTCTTCCTCCACTCATGAGAGGCCTCAATAGGATTCATTACACCTCGCATGATTGGGTGAAGGCAGCTATCAAATCCTGGATGCGAGAAATGTCAATGAATATCTTGGAGACGGAATGAAAAAACATCTCTAATACACCTTCGATACTGAGTCGAATAAATTTCTCAATGACTAAATGAAAAAACGAACGTTGTCTCTAAACACTTCCGACGTCGAGTTTATCATGGTAGAGGCTGTCTGGGTTCAAAAATCTTGCAACATATGACAACGCTCGTTCATACACGTTACGAGCAACTGGTGAGGTTCTGCGAAACCTACAGTTTGAACCAGTTTCACACCTTGCTTCCTCCTTCGATTTTGCGCCCTGCACTTTTTATTTCTTCCTGTACTCATGAGAGGCTTCAAGAGGAATCATTACACCTCGTTCTCATTTATCAGGTTAGAGGCAGCTTGGGGTCAAAAACGATCGTTGTCTACATAACACTTCCAGTGTCGAGTTTGTCGTGTTAACGGATTTCAAATGGCAAAAATCTTGCAGCATGACAACGCTCATCCACAAGTCTCGCGTGTTGCGAAACCTAATGTTTGAACCGTTTTCAGAGCCTCCTTACTCCCCCGATATTGCACCCGGTGTTTCTTATTTTATCCTGTACTCAAGAGAGACGTCAAGGGAAATCATTATGCCTTGGACGATGGGGAGAAAGCAGCTATCATGTTCTGGAATCGAGAAAAGTCGGATCAATTTCTCAATGACAGAATAAAATAAAATCGGTTGTCTGTAAAGTCGGTTTACTGACGATAGTTGAACGTGACAACGTCATAAGAAAATACTGATGGAATGGTTTCATTTTTCAAAAGAAAATTTTAATTTTATTTGTTTGATAGATATTTTGTATGGATATAGAGAAGGAGGTAAATGGAAATGTATTATTGT
>NW_020442444.1:493179-512847 GCF_000699045.2 Agrilus planipennis
ATACTTTAATTTAATTAGAATAATTTAGTTAATTAAAATTAGAACTTTTTCGTATTAATTGTATTGTTTTGTTTGTACTAGGTCACAATAAATATTATTTCTAATGAATTTATTGCTTTTTAACAAATTTTAAAATACGCCAATAATTTGTTAATAATTTCTGCGATAAAGATACCGCACGGCAATGTAAAATCATACACGGGTATCGCACACCTGCCTCATTTTCACCTGACTTCCGATATTGACTCATAAGCGCCTGTGTGTGAAAGAGAGATGGTATCCCACTCCGCAGCAGCGGAGCTATTCGCACACTTGCGCTCACAAATTTAACATAGCGTACGCGTTCCAGTATCTGTAGTCTAGTTCAATGTCTTCATCACAATTGTAGTGCCTATAACCCCATTTTTAGTCTACATAGTTACCCCTACCACACTTCGCACCCCTCACCCCTCTCAAACTGCAGGTCAGCTCATGTACACAATTACCTATCGTTTATAAAACTTTTTGTTGGAAAAAGTCGAAATTTTCTAGAAAGATAATAAATTTTCCCTTTAATGTTAATAATTATCTTTTTCCACAAAGGTTTTTGAATAAATAATTTAAAAAAAATATTCATATTCAAATCCATTAAACGTAATGCCTCAAGAACATTAATTTAAAAATATTTCTTTCATGAGAGACAGTTTTTAGTGCGATCGAAATTGATTTTTCACAGCATAATACAATTACGTACCGTAAAAAAGCTGAAACGTAATAAAACATTCATTCGGTTAATAAAAATATCGACGAAAAGTGGTTTTGCTCTCCATTAATTTCCTAAATTACAAATCGTAAAAGGTAGGTGCCGTCGAGGGAAATCTGCTGAACAACACAAGAAACTTTCCGAGATAGATTAGAGTAGCAGATTGGGGTTTCACAATAGCATTTTCGTGACTTTACTTTAAACAGTTCGTGGTGGTCAACGCAGACAGATAATACTAAAAGTAAAAAATAAACTAACTCGAAACAGAAATAGTTTAGAAATGAATCAGAAATAAGTTGCGTCAATAACGGTAGAGGTAATTTAGAATGACATGGACACATGATTAAAATCAATAGAATAACAGTCCAGTCAATAAAATCCTACAAACGGTGCAGAAAACTTCATCTATAGTACAATGCTATACTTCGTTTAATTTCTCTAGCGATGTGACCCTTAGTTTGACCGGCGCAAAGTAGAAAAGAATAGCACTAGGCCAGAAAAGAAAGGAGACAACACTCGGCCAAACTCTTAACCGATGAGGAGCGTATAATCCGTACAGTATCCACTAAAATTGCATTGCTCAAATGTGCTGCTATTGGTACCAATTACTACTGAAAATTTTAACAAGATGTATATTTATATTTGAAGACATATTAAAGGCTTTAACACTTGTTATCGACTCGCACTACTATTCATGATTGAACAAAATTTTTAGCAAGTACTGTATGAAAAAAGTATGTTTAATGAACAAGTAGAGTCGAGAGTATAATGAGAGTATAATGAGCTTTTTTCTCCCTACCTACGATTTTGCCAGGGCGCATCCAAAACATTGGAAGGGGCACATCGCTAAAGAAAGTAAACGAAGTATACATTGAATGGAATTCAATATGTTCAACAAGGTCAATTTATATTGATGGATATCTTTTTCTGAACTGAATTCACCATATATGATAGGTACGTTGCCAAAATCGAACAAAGGAGTTAATGGTGGTCAATATTCTGTCGAAATCGCCATCTTGGATCTCATCAACGCGTCACAGGCAGCTTCGGCAGAAACAGACCAACTCTACTTACTGCCTTAACACAGCGTTTTGTAAGATCCTATAAACGGCGCGGTAAACGCCATCTGTAGTATTCAAATAGTGATGGACGTGAAGTCCGTTGACCTATGGTCCAGTGTAAAACCCGAATGTAGGTCAGAAGATCTTCATCAGTCTCTTTTTAGAAATACTGAGAATATCTGATCCATCTAGTTGGAGAGACCTAGGTATATGGCACATTTGTATTTAAAAGAAACTTCCCAAATTAAATAAACATAAAAATTGCAATTCCTAACAGTATAATGTGTATCGCACTGAAATAAAATATTTTTTTTAAGAATGGACTTTTTTGGAACCATATCTACTGTTCGCAGTACTTTTGGTGACACACATATATATTCTGAATTATTAAGTATTTTTGTTATTCCTCGCTTTTAGCAGATAGCATTCAGTACTTCCCTTGATGCACGAGCCTTTGGATTTTGCTATAACTTCTGGGATAGTAACTGAGGAACTAGAACTAGACTACTTAAATAAAAAATGCTGTTATTTCTTTGTTTTACGTCACTTAATGTGCATATACAATTGAGCATGAACACGTTTGAGGCAAGGCCAAAAATTCGCACACAAGCAACGACGTGTGAGCAGGGGCCTTATCATGGTGTAAAAGCCAATTTTTGTTCTTCCACAAATCCGGGCGTGTCTGGAGGATTTCTTCGCGCAAATTGCGCATAATACTTGTAGGTAATATCCTTATTGACCGTTCTACCCTATGCAAAACCTTCACATTCGACCTAACGGTCAGCTTTTTTCATCTTGGCTTGTGCGGCGGCTTCCATTGAAATAATTGAGCTTTGGTTTCCACGTCATAACCATAAACCCATGATTCGTCACCAGTTATGACCCTCTGGAGCATATTTGGGTCGTCACGAACAGAGTGCAACAGCTCCTTAGCAATGTTAATGCGATGCCATTTTTGGTCGAAATTTTGGTACAAATTTCGCGGTCACTTGTCTCATGTCCAAATTATTGGTTAAAATCAAATAGCAGGAGTCAATCGATAATGTTTAGGTCCTCAGCAACTTCTTTTCTAACGGTGATTCGACGATTGGCCAATACTATTTTCTTCACTTCATCAACGTTTTAGTCTGTGGTTGACGTGCTCCGGCGTCCGGCACGTTCTTCGTCATCTTCTCGGCCCTCTGAGAACATTTTGTACCACCGATAAACATTGTTTCGGTCCAAGGTAGCTTCACCATATGCCCCAGTCACCATTCGGAATGCGTCCGCGCAATTAATTTTTTCACACAAAATTTGATACAGATTCTTTGATCCATTTTTTGGAATAGACAAAGTCGAAAACGAGCCAAAAGCCAAGTAAAACAGCTGTCAATAATTAAATGAGTATTCAACATGGCTGAACTTATCGGTATAAGTGAGTGATATGAGTACCAACGTAACGTCACAAAAAAATCGAAAAACGAAATATACGTAACCCGCGGAAATTCAAAATTTACGATACTTTTTGAACAGACCCCATATACTTTATGTATGTTGTCTAATAAACGTACTGCAATCATAACGAGTCTTATTAATGGAAGGATTGGATTCAACCAATTATAAACTCCAAAAAAGCTGAATCCTTTAGTATTTTAATTTTTTAAATTCAATTTGCCGACATAAAGTTTTCACAACGTTTATTTTAACATTAAGATAATAGGTCGGAGTTTTAAGTTTAATATCTTCATCCCGATAAAGAAAGCACGCCCTTATCCAGAAACCATTAAGACTCTATTTTTGTCTTAATTGTATTCCATTGTTCAGTATTTTTCGGAAGACATTAGTGATAATCCGGGCATTTTAGATAGGTAATTACATAAAGCAAATAAAAGAATGCTTTCGACAAAGACCAATTCCGATCAAGTTATTTCAATCATCTTTTTATCAAGCGAAGAACACGTCTACCAACGGCATTAACGGCATTAAGATTCATATTCCAAACGGTAGCGTGCATAATCTCAATTAGTCGTTTTATTCTGTGGATGTATTCGGGAGCGCCGCTATTCTCTTTTTCTGTTAGCGAGCCGTTTTGTCTTTTCGTTAGGTATTTCTTGGCTAAATTCAGTGTCGTGACTGTTCTACCGCATAATGGCTAAATGAAGGAGGAGTCCTAGATGACAATCGAAAAAAGTACCCATTATATAGGTGTATACATACGTTGGTAATGCGGCAATGTTTTGTCTGCTGTTGACGAGTTGACGCGTACAACCCTTTGTTCACTAATACACGACACTATTAATTAAGGGTCCATTTCGGTCCTGATATACGAAGTGCATATTCGGTGTGCAGAAAATATGTTCATTTTGCATTGAAGAAAAAATTACTTACTCTTAAATGAACGAGAGGTTGCGTCTACGCCATTGAGTTATTATGTGCAAAGTAAGTACAGGTCGGACGAAAGAAGCTGGCGAGCGGTCGCGCAGGTACTTGCCCATTTATGACCTATTTGGATAAGTCACTTGGAACCGATACACAAATAAGCTTTCAGTAGGCGTAAATTATAGTATTAATNTGAACGAGAGGTTGCGTCTACGCCATTGAGTTATTATGTGCAAAGTAAGTACAGGTCGGACGAAAGAAGCTGGCGAGCGGTCGCGCAGGTACTTGCCCATTTATGACCTATTTGGAGAAGTCACTTGGAACCGATACACAAATAAGCTTTCAGTAGGCGTAAATTACAGTATTAATACAGATAGGACGGTAGCGTACTAGAAAATAATGATGAAATAATGATGAAACATTACTTACCAAAAAGAAAAAATAAACCTATTGCTTTTGTTTTATAGTTAGTTTTCACATTCACTGTCATCATGGGAATCTCTATCACTGTCAACAACATCCACAATTAGTTCTTCTGTTTGTCTGTCTATTACTTGCTCACTGATCCCTATTTTTAAATCTTTAATCTACGCCCCTGATAGGAATACTGAAGAAAGAGGGCTGCAATCGTTATACCTAAAACTGCCTACTTTTGCCACCGCGCATCCACGCCATTTTAAAATTTCCGCCAACTTTCAGCGTCAGGCCTGTACTTTGAAACACTTTGTCTAAACCTCAAGAAAATTAGTCCAGTCGATAGGGACCCCTACAAAAGGGTGGTGCAGTAATAATTTTTGAAATATGTTGTTAGAATCTGGGCCTTGATAAAAATCCACGTTTTCGACATTGTGGAAGATCTTTCGAGCCGCCATCTTAATTAAAAGGATTAAATACTTCTTCATAGTTAGTCCAGAATGGGTGCCCCAAAATGTCTAGCAAAAGTAATAGAGACAAAATTCCTCACATTTTTGGTATAAACACATTTTTGGAAGGATGATATGTAACGAGTTATCACGGTGGAAAGGTGAATATTTTTCCCAAAAAAATAATAGAATACTCGTTTTTGTGATTTTTATTATTTCTATTCTCTACTCTTTATACAGCGTGTTTCTGAAATAAATGGGAAGCTTTGGAGAGTGTTAACTGGATGTAATAAAGAATCGCATGGTGAATAAAGCAGCGTGGTTAAGAGGCAAAAATATTTGTGATAAAACTGAAAAAGCAGCTACATCGATGGAGAATGTAAACAGTGCCGGTTATGGAACGACTAATAAAGTAAATATCAGCAGTTTACTACTACTTACACGCATGCCATTAATTGCCAGCTGATTGAATCAGGAAGTTCAGAAACACCCGGTATTGTACTTGTGTTTTAATGAGTTAGAACTTACAACTTTAAATTCATTATACTTGTATACGATAATGATCAAATTCGATCTCTATAACCGATAAATTCTATCAATAAATAATTAATGTAGATAACATTTCAATGCATAATCATTATGAACAGTTTATGAAGTAAATGCATCCATATAATATACATTAAATATGCAACTGCTAGTTTAATTAACAAAATATGCAATTTCCATTCGACGTTGATGCAGCTTCTATTGTGTATCTAATAAAAAATTGAAACGAAAATAAGGCTAAATCTACACTCAGGGTCGATTCTCCCGCTGTAATATGTTGCGAACGTGCCGATCGCCAGATTTCGTTATCGGTGGTGGTAGCCTTTGATTAAGGGCATCCTCAGTCAATAAACTGGTTTATGGTTTACTGTTTACTGTTTACTGTAAACTTTATAGATACATATCACCGAACCCAAACAACGGACTGTCGTTTTATCCGGATTCAAAAATTTTGTTATAGGGAAAATTTAGAAAATACCACAAATGGCGCAGTAAACGCCATCTGTAGTACGATGCTACATTTTAGGATTACGTATGCTCCAACAAGGTCCATTTAAATATATGGATATCATCCACTTGCGGAAATGAATCCCGGCGTAGCTAACCACTACGTGATAGGCACGTTACCATAATCGAATAAAATAATTTGAAGTGGTCTGTATTCTGTCGAAACTGCCAGACACGGATCGCGATTTCGATCTTTTTGGATCTCATCAGCGCGTCACAGACAGCTACGACAAAACGCAGACCAACTTTTATCCGCTGTCTTAACAGCGCGTTTTTGAAAATACCACAAATGGCGCGGTAAATGCCATCTGTAGTACAATGCTACATTTTAGGATTACGTATGCTCCAACAAGGTCCATTTAAATATATGGATAATATCTACTTGCGGAAATGAATCCCGGCGTAGCTAACCAGTACGTGATAGGCACGTTACCATATTTCGAAGTGGTCTGTATTCTGTCGAAACTGTCAGCCGCGGATCGCGATTTCGATCTTTTTGGATCTCAGCAAGTAGATATCCATATATTTAAATGAACCTTGTTGGAGCATACGTAATCCTAAAATGTAGCATCGCACTACAGATGGCGTTTACCGCGCCATTTGTGGTATTTTCTAAAACGCGCTGTTAAGACAGCAGGTAAAAGTTGGTCTGTGTTCTGTCGAAGCTTTCTGCCAAGCGCTGATGAGATCTAAAAAGATCGAAATCGCGATCCGCGTCTGGCAGTTTCGACAGAAATACAGACCACTTCGAATTATTTTAAGGAGAAAATTTATATTGTTAAAATCATCATAGTCGCTATAAAAGGTATTATTTAAATATTACAAACGAATGTCATTACTAGGATTAACATAAAAGCCCAAACAAAAGTATAAAATTATGAAGTTGTCTGCAAACCGATGTTATAGAATACGAAATCGTTATGTGTGGCATTCACTATACATGTATGTATAATATTGATATTGTCGTGTGTAGACGGCCTAAAGGTAGTTGCCAAGATTGCGGCAGCATAATAAGGTCAGAATTCTCTAGAACTTACGTTCTGGAATGGATTCTTTCTAGAACAAATCCAGCTCATATAAACTGCTGCCTCGAGATTAGGACAGTACAGTGATCGAAGACGGATTAGAAGACCGAGGAAGCGAGCGATTATCATGCTGGTGTTATTTGAAGAATAATTAGAAAAATAAATTAGTTATTAGAGTAAAAGATGTTTGATTACTCAAAGATAAGAAAGACTAATTAACATAAACCCTTATCAACAGGAATTAACGACAAAATCTAATGACATGAATACCAAAATGAAACGCTGTGACCCAAAATTTCACACATTCACCTCTGTTAGATACCAATATCTTTGTTTTACTTCTTATTTACTTTTATTCTTTGCACTTCTTACTACTAAACAGCTAACTCATTAAAAGTAAATGACAAAATCAGTTGCCTGAAAGCCAAAACAAGAATTAATTATCTTCATCTGATTATTTTATTGCGTAAATACAAGAAACCTAATATATTAAATTCGTTGACATGATGCTATTTTGGAGACAGCGGACTTGAGTTTTTCAGCTGGGAATAACCTGTTTCATGTGAAATATGGGAGCGGTTAAATTCTCGTTTTCTCTTGATTAAAACGAACAAAAGGGCCCTATCACGAAAACAGCTATCACGATTTTTTTATTGTTCTAATTAGGGTGGAGTTACCTTCCGCCGGTTCAGAATAATTTACTTCCATTATAATTCATTGTGAAAGGATGACTAGGAAGAATCCTGTTACAATACTAGCTTGAGATTGCGCTAAAATGTTCGTAATGAATGTTGAACTATAATTTAAAAAATGAATAAGACCTTGACAACAAAAGCAATTAATTTTAATAATTACAAGGCAAAAAAAATTACAGACCAAATCAATTCTTTTGGTTTCTAGTCGTGCGTGCGCGTTGCTTACTTACATTCCTTACACCACACGTGTTAACTCTACGCTCTTGTTCGGAAACCTGCACCATTCCCTTCTAAACAGGTCAGTGTGCTGGATTCAACTTAGTTAAATGATTGGCGACCCCACATAGTGAGTGTTATTTTGAAAACAATTATTGCAGAGCCGGGCAAACTTTAACTTCGCAGGAGCCGCTACATGAGGTTAGTTTGAGTCACTCCATACCCTTCAATGAGTACGAGAGAGTAAGCATCATCATAAGGTCATCAGTCCTAAGACTGGTTGGACACGTACCTCCACTCTTTCCTATACTGAGCTAAACTTGGCATTTCCCTAAAACTAGAACAGCCCACATCCTTAACTATTTGCGAAGAGTAATCTAATCTAGGTCTACCTCTACCCCTCCTAACTCCTGTTTCTGCCTCTAATATGTCTCTGACTAGACCTTCATGCCTGAGAAGGTTTCCTACCAACCTATCTCGCCTATTTTTTATTGACTTCCATAGAGTCCTCTGTTCTCCTATTCTTTCCAGTACCTCTTCATTTCTAACCTTTTCTACCCACGATATCCTCATCATCCGCCTATAACACCACATTTTGAACGCTTCTAACCTTTTCTTTTCCGCCGCTCCCACTGTCCATTTTTCACACCCGTACAACGCCGTGCTCCAAACATACACCTTTAACAACCTTTTTCGAATTTCTAAATTAACCATTCGCGAGCTTAGAAGTGACTTCTTTTTATTAAAGGCGACACGACCCTGCGCTATCCTCTGCTTTATATCCCTACTACTCCTTCCATCCTCACTTATCTGACTTCCTGGGTATCTAAAATCAGCCACTTCTTCTAATTTTTCGTCTCCTATCTTTATATTCGCTCTTTCCCTACTTTTTCTTCCCTTGCATATTAGTATTTTAGTTTTACTTTTATTTATTTTCATACAGTACTGATCTGTCAGTACCGCTTCCATTTTATTTAAAGCTATCTCTAGGTCCTCCTTGCTAGATGCTAGTACTGCTATATCATCTGCAAATCTAAGCATACTAATCTTTTGCCCTTGCACGTCTATCCCTACAGTTGTACTGTCTTTAATGATGTTGATGGCGTCTTCGATGTATAGATTAAAAAGTAAGAGAGTAAGCAGTAATGAATAATTTTGTTTTGTCTTTTTCTTCTCCCTTCCACTCCCATATCAAGCCCCTTCATCCCGTAGACGAGCGAAGTCACTCTCGCAACTTAAATAATACCTACGAAAATTTTCGTTACTACGTTTACAAAACTATTGGGTTTGGCTATGGAAGAGGGGACTCACCGACGAAATGGAAGGGATAAGAAAAGGAAAGAATCATCTCACTCGCACTCGCAGGATCAATGAGGAGCTACTTGGTTAACCTTGAGGAGCACTCGGGAGTCAAAAGAGCCGAGTTTGCCCGGCTCTGAATTATTGTAACGTATAAAGAAACTGTTCAGAAAATAATGATGATAAATGAGTAAATACAGAAATGAATTGAATAAAATCAGCGACTGATAAGGGCGTAGCGAATCATCGGGAACCTCTAACGCGTCAGTGGTTGAGTGGTATAGTTGGGACTTTCAAACTTAGCATAGTCCGCAATAAAACTGTTGCATTGACTTTCTTCTTTCAACTTGCTAAACAGACTAAAGCTGTTGCTAACAGAACACGTAACTCTTACTCACAACAGACGTTATAGGGATTCATAAACATAGAAGAGAGATGTAAGGTAGGAATTGCAGCAAGCACTAACAAAAACAAAGGAATATCATTATACCAATTAATGTGTAACAGAAGAAGAAGCAGACAAGGAAAATTTAATCATGCTGCCAGCATTGGACTTTAAAGGAAGTTTAACATTCTCAAGAATTTAGGAAAGCAACATACTTATTTAAAGATATAATTTCAATCAGGCTGTTATGAAGCCGACCCTGATCTTTTGCGAACCCAAGCAACTTCTAACAGCTGCACCGCTCACTATTATTCGGTTATCTCTTTTCATTTTGTCTGTACTCCTCACGAAGCATTTCCTTACTTAAGAAGGACGTGTTCAAAACGCAGCAAATGACCACAGTCCCAAGTGGAAACAAGAAATTTATTGTAAACTTTTCCAATTTTGATCGTCCCGACTATAGAATGCTTTCTTCCAACGCTGACGGCCCGGGTTCGATTCTTTACTACTGCAATTCCTTTTATTTGCTTAAGTAAAATAAACTGACACGATTTGTACTTCGACTACGGCCGGTACTAGTTTAATTTAATTTATATTTAACGATGTAGGCACTAAGTAGGTCATCCGGAACTCAATTTACCCATTTAAAAATTGAGGTTGCAATTTTGTCAGTTTTATTTCTTTAAACAAACATTGGAACAATATCATGAAAAATAAAATTATCGATCGGGGTTAACGGTCAACGGTTGCTAGGCCTCTTACTTTAGGTTACATGTAAATGCCAATAAACATGTAAGGGATAAATATTCGATGATTGAATAATGTCGAAGTGTTGCGTCCAATTCTCACATAACACTAAATTCCCGTAAAAAATATGGAATTTACAGAAAAAGATAACTTCGTTATTGAACCTGGAGATGTTTTTGGTTACGTATCATGAGGACTCTATTTTTTTCGAAAAGAAATCGTTCCTTCTCATGGTCAGTTTCATTCCTTTGTCGTCGGCATAGATGGGGACGCCCGGAAGTCTTTTGTCTGAAACTCGCGTCCCATTACCGTTACCATGTGGTCATATCCAAGAAAAGGAAAATTCCGAAAACTTTAACTGTTTAATTTCACATCGTTATAAATGCATTACATAATTTATTTTATTTTACGGAAGCCTACTTAGTCCTGACTTACCCACTAATCACAAACGGTGATACAAATCATAATACTAATAATATTTACTTATACCTAGGGTAATTAAAACAGTAAAGACAAGCAACTGCGTCTAGTATGTACATACTACGAAGATGTTTACATAATGTACGAGGTTTGTGAATTTTTAGCAAAAGTATACTTATGCTTATGTTGCTACATTTTCCTACACGTTTGCAGAACGATGCAGTTGAAAGTAGACACTCATCAACTACCATATCCATCCACGGAGCTAGCCAACAGTCATCCAAGTAACGCAATTTCTATCCCTGCCCGAGCTCCGACTTAATCTAAACATCTGCAACGCGCCGGCAGAACGCCGCGCCGGATAAGTTGGAATTTATGTTGACTTCCATGAGGCGTTAGTGTAGCTTCGAGGCGAAACGAACCGCTCCTTGCGCCACTCCCCCTTCTCTTTTCACCCCCCATCCCAAATAACACTCCCCCTGGCTGAAAAGCCGTGGGAGAACGCGAAAGCTCGTTCCCGATGATATTATTATCCCTTATCACGCACTCGGCGATCCTTTGCGCTCGTTTTCCCTGTGTTTGCCGATTGCCCTATCTTATACGTACTTAGCCTTCTCGATCTTTTCGACACATCAGTTGCAGTTACGCTAAAGTCAACGGTCGTGTTTGAAAAGCGAAAGACGAGACGCAATATCTTTCTCTAAGAATTCTCAATTTCAATTCTCAGAAGGAAAAGAAATAAATCTTCAATTTCAATTTCCTATAAACTAATCGCTTTAACCACGAGGGGTATCTTATATGCATATATTAGCTATCATTTTTATACTACCGGGTACTACAAATGGATCGAGTACAATTTTTACCGAGTAACCGAGCACCGAGTAGATATTGATCGGTTCTGTTTGCACTCAGTTCAATTTATACGAATGCGAATCTTACAAGTAGGGAGAAATCTCACAGGTAGGGAGAAAAAAGCTCATTATACTCTCGACTCTTGTTCATTAAACATACTTTTTCATACAGAACCTGCCAAAAGTTTTGTTCAATCATGAATAGTAGTGAGGGTCGAAAACATGCGTTAAAGCCTTTAATATGTCTTCGTATATAAGTAAACATCTCGTTGATATTTTTAGCAGTAAATGGTACCATCAACAACACATTTGAGCAATGCAATTGTAGTGGAAAAAATGGTCACTTTTTCCTTGCAGTACTGTACGGATTATACGCTCCTCGCCGGTTAATAGTTTGGCCGCGAGT
This sequence comes from Agrilus planipennis, assembly GCF_000699045.2. NCBI lineage: Eukaryota > Metazoa > Arthropoda > Insecta > Coleoptera > Buprestidae > Agrilus > Agrilus planipennis. The sequence continues at coordinate 505,301 of NW_020442444.1, forward strand.
TGTCTCCATCTTTTTCTGGCCTAGTGCTGTTCTTTTCTACTTTGCGCCGGCTAAACTGAAGGTCACATGAAAGTAAACGAAGTATAACATGAGTGTTTTTATGCCTGCCTGCGAACACTAAGTAGAGCGAGCGATTATACTCCGAAGGGAGTAATTTTTATGAACAAAAAAGAAACAGACAGAGTCTAGTACAGTGCTGGGAAAACTTCGTAGGGGCCGCTACCTGAGGTTAATTTGGGTCACTTCATACCCTTCAATGAGTACGAGAGGGTAAGCAGTAATGACCCATATTGCTTTCTCATTTTCTTTTCCCTTCCACTCCCATATCAAGTCCCTTCATCTCGTAGACGAGCGAAGCCTCTCTCGCAACTTAAATAACACCAACGAAAATTTTCTAATAATCGTCCCGCAGCACAAAGATAGCGTGTCGGACTACGTTCGCAATACTATTGGGTTTGGCTATGGAAAAGGGGACTCACCTACAAAATGGAAGGACAAGAAAAGGAAAAAATCATCTCACTCGCACTCACAGGAGTAATGAGAAGCTCCTTGGGTATACCTGAGGAGGACTCGGGAGTCAAAAAAGCCGTTTGGCCGACTCTGATTTAGTACTGTGATTCTCAACCAGCGATTCTTGAAGTGTACTGCCAAATTTTACGGATGCATACAGTAAAATAGCGGAGGAGACTTTTTTAAATGCATTTTGCTGCTTGGTCGTGCTTCGAGAAGAAATTCAAATAGTATAGTGGTATCTCTAGACAAAAATTTTCAGTCTCTCTCCAGTCTCTCAGAGTCTTTCAGCGTCTCTCACAGTCTTTCACGGTCTCTCAGTTATTGCCTACGTGTTTTTATGGATCTCTCACAGTTTCTGTATGAGAGACTAGAGCGATAAACTTGTTAATTCAGAGATTCGAGTCTCTCACAGAGAGACTGAATGAATAAAACTGAAAAATTGAGAGACTCGAGTCTTTCGTAGAAAGACTGAAATCTCTAAAATATGTTGAACTTAGAAAATTTTAACCATGTCTATCGAGACGCCACTTATTGAGAGATTCAAGTCTCTCGTTCAGAGATTGGACACAAAACGAGGATATCTCTATAAGCGACTCGAGTCTCTCGTTCAGAGACGCTAAACAGTTTTTTTTGACAGTCTCTAGACAGTCTCTCTCAGCGACACCAGAGAGACTCAACGAGAGATGGAGACTCAAGTCTCGCTTTCAGAATTTATTTATATTTATTATACAGAATTATTCGCTTTCGCACGTGCAATGCCAGTATAGCAGTGGTTTAACTATGTTGTTTTAATTTATATAATTGTTAGTGTGTCGCCAAATTTATAGATAAAAACACAATCTACACGAATAGACATATTCTATATATACACAATCGTTCTTTTTAAAAAATAATGTACGAGAAGTGGTCCCCGTTTTGTAGCACACATTCTTGCAGCCTCGTTGCAAAGCTACTCATAACATTGCGCTTTATTTCTAGTTATACTGTGAGCACTTCACCTCGACTCCTTTCTTATAATGTCTATATAGTCCTTGGGGAGTTATTTTGAAACATTTTTGTTTTTAGGTATCTACTTCCAAAGGGAAAAGTCGCATACAAACCAGTGCAAGTTCGAAACGTTCGTCTTACACGGGCGAAACTTCCCACTTTTGATAATACGCTTTAACGTCAAATGGAGATTGTTCATCCTACCAAATATCTGTGATAACTAACTTTTGGTCCATGGAATTTTGAAGTTCAAAATTGATATCGGCACCTGCCAAATCACCACTTATCGTACCTTTAGCAAGGACCTACGAAATTCTATGAATTACGACAAAACAGCCCCCAAAACAATATGTGTAAAACTGAAAACTAGAAGATATTGTGGTGTGCTAATAAATCCACATAATCTAAAATTCTTAGAAAACGATTCGGAAAACTTCACTTATTAGATCAACCCGAAGCTAAAGAAACTATGGATTCTATTTCGTTCTCTTATTACAATGTGTAAAAGATAAGAAACAAAATGGGGTTATAAATAAAATAATTAATGGTGATTTTACATCAATAAAATTATTTGCAATCCTATTTTGGCTCTGATCTTGCAAAAGTAGTTTTTTTGAAGAAAGTATTCTAAAATACGTATTTTGCATTTAGCATTTAAAATACAAAAAGGAAATCTATTTCGTATTTTACATTTGAAATCAAAAAAGTATTTGCATTGCACACAGCTTAATACCTATATGAAACTGGCAAGTCCATTGACTATTCCTTGAATTAAGCAATATTCAATTATACCTCGTATTACTACGATTTTTATAGTGCGCTTACAAAAAAATTTATCATCAAAATGTATTAATTAATCAAATAGTGTTGATACCTCCATCACAAATTGTAGAGGTTATTAAACGCTACTGTAGACATTTCTTACAAAAGTTACCTACATTGTCATTCCTTTCTTATAAATAGTATAATAAAACACAATTTATAAGATTTTTCGTCAAGTATGCAATATGTTCAATACTCACCCAAAATCTGACTGAGTACGGTCCTGCCGTCTTCACCTAAACAAGCACTTCTTGCATCAAAGGGGTTTGTGAATTGCACGAATGCGTAACCTTTGTGCATAGATATACCTGAAAAAGAACATGAACTGTTAATACGGTTGTTTAATAAAATATTAAAAAATAATTTTAAAGTAAAAGGTGCACGCGAAGTTTATTTAGAAATTACAGTGTAATAAAATACTTTCTAGTGTGTAACAACTTATACGCTGTAATTAACTGCGCCTGATGCTTTCTAGAAGTGGAGATTTCTCTAGAGATCTTGAGAAAGCACCGGTCATTTCTTACAACGTATATAAGCAATAAAAACTTCATTATGGCTAGTTTACTTGCACACAATGGCAAGTAAAATTAACTTGTGGTATAGTAAGTTAAGAATTTTAAAGCAACTAATCTTGTTACAAAGTTGGTACCTACTATAAAAAAAAAATCATTTTGTTGAATTTCCATAAAGAAATGCTTCTTGTGCTATCGAACAATGAAAATCATTTACTAATCTATAAAGGAAGAAATAATTTCTTTTAATACTCTTTCTTAGGCAATTATAGTCATTTAAGTTAGAAAATGCTTCATGAGGATTGCAGTACAGACAAGGTGAAAAGACAACAGTAAGTGGTGCAGTGGTTAGAGGTTGCTTAGGTACGCGAAAAATCAGGACCGACGTTATAACTGCCTAGTTGGAATCATATCTTTAAAGAAGCATCTTTACTTTCCTGAATTTCTGAAAATGTTGAACTTTCTTCAAAGTCCGATGCTGACAACATGCATTTCTGTTACACATCTGTTGGTAAATATACTTAAAAATGTAGGGATGAATTACAAAGATAGAAGAGTGATACTTAGTTTGTATAAAGAGCAACAGGCAGTTATAGAGCTGGGGATGCAATGTAGAGAAGTAAATATTAGGAAGGGAGTCAGGCAGGGATGCACACTGTCACCGCTACTTTTTAATCTATACATCGAAGACGCCATCAACATCATTAAAGACAGTACAACTGTAGGGATAGATGTGCAAGGGCAAAAGATTAGTATGCTTAGATTTGCAGATGATATAGCAGTATTAGCATCTAGCAAGGAGGACCTAGAGATAGCTTTAAATAAAATGGAAGCGGTACTGACAGATCAGTACTGTATGAAAATAAATAAAAGTAAAACTAAAATACTGATATGCAAGGGAAGAAAAAGTAGGGAAAGAGCGAATATAAAGATAGGAGACGAAAAATTAGAAGAAGTGGCTGATTTTAGATACCTAGGAAGTCAGATAAGTGAGGATGGAAGGAGTAGTAGGGATATAAAGCAGAGGATAGCGCAGGGTCGTGTCGCCTTTAATAAAAAGAAGTCACTTCTATGCTCGCGAACGGTTAATTTAGAAATTCGAAAAAGGTTGTTAAAGGTGTATGTTTGGAGCACGGCGTTGTACGGGTGCGAAACATGGACAGTGGGAGCGGCGGAAAAGAAAAGGTTAGAAGCGTTCGAAATGTGGTGTTATAGGCGGATGATGAGGATATCGTGGGTAGAAAAGGTTAGAAATGAAGAGGTATTGGAAAGAATAGGAGAACAGAGGACTCTATGGAAGTCAATAAAAAATAGGCGAGATAGGTTGGTAGGACACCTTCTCAGGCATGAAGGTCTAGTCAGAGACATATTAGAGGCAGAAACAGGAGTTAGGAGGGGTAGAGGTAGACCTAGATTAGATTACTCTTCGCAAATATTTAAGGATGTGGGCTGTTCTAGTTTTAGGGAAATGCGAAGTTTAGCTCAGGATAGGAAAGAGTGGAGGTACGTGTCCAACCAGTGTTCGGACTGATGACCTTATGATGATGATCTGTTGGTGTAATGTTATTCTTTTTTTTTTTGAAGTGAAACTTCTTTACGCAAGGTATGGTAAGTTCGTTTCATGCGAGTTACTATGTAAGGAAATCGTGCAACGAATGTCCCGCCTCTACTCGGCCACGTAGTCGAGTTCGTGGTGGGGATCGCTTGAGTCGTGAGCGCGCTTCAATGCAACGTTCGTTACAGGCAACTCCGGCATGTATATGTAGTGTAAAATTTAAACTCATAGTGTACAAATGATACTATTAAACCAATTCCTTAACCCCTATCCCGGAATGTTTGTGTGTTTGAGAAGTTTCGCTTCAATAGCGTGTTGTATAATTAGACGTTGTATTTTTGTCGCTGCTGTCACACCCTCGCCGGGTATCAAACCCATGATCTCGTAACTCGTAAAATGGTCCCTAAAGTCAAAGATCCCTGGTTCGATTCCCGGCGAGAGTGTGACAGCAGTAACAAAAAATTTTTCTTATTAATTTAAGGTAAGTTATTGGGATCCGTCAAATGGGAGGAGCCTAAAAACATGGCGCCGATTAGGGAAAATTTATCGTAGTTCCTATAGTGTACCGTGCAATTTCCAAGCTTTTAAATTACGATAAAATGATGAGTATTGACACAATATGTGATTGGGCTGACACAAAGCCTCGGAAAGGAAATTTCGTTGAAGGTGNAAAGACTAAAGTAGACCGATCTAACATTACTTATAGTGGTAACTTGTTTTTAGTAACTTTAATTTAAGGCAGTTGCCTTCAAAGTTGATTTATATTAATTTCTTCGATTGTAACATAAACAATTAAAAAAATTTTTATTAATTTTTAGTTTTTTACACCTACTTTCTATTGACTATTCAAAAAACAGGGCGCAAATATTATTTCAGTCAATTATATCGATTTGTGTAATTTCGTTACATGTTTAGGCTCATTACAACCTGACTTCCACACTTCGGAAATCAATTAATTTTGCACGTGTTTGCTATTAGACAGAAGGAGATACAATCTCATAAGTCATTTGATAAACTAGAACTCTTAAAATTAATTTTGAATTGATCAACAGACGATAGCGTACACTTAACAGGTGGAAGCATAAGCAGTGTACTTAAAGATATTGTTTTGCCGTGATGTGTTCACGAGTATTTGTGCGTATTACAAAGTCAACAGACGCCATTTTAGTGTGTATTGTATATAGATTTCAAACTATCACAAAATTTGTACAGAATGTTGTCTATTTTTTATCTTAACAGTGCTCGAAAAAAAACCTAATGATACTCATAACCACGTGAAGCATATACATTCAAGGAAAAAAGAAACTGCATCTTCTTTACTAATGGAGGAAGTAGTTGGTTTTGAAAATAAATTGTTTCTTTTGGTAGATTGTATTGACATGGATACATTATTACATTTTAAAACCTTAAGAAAGCGGGATGGGAACTTCAAAACCGTGCTTCTATTGACACTGATAGTTACTTCACAAGAACAATCAAAACAATGAAGAATGGTTTTGATAAACGATTTGATCAGTTCAAACTAAATAAGCCTACCTTGGCTTTCATTGCGAATCCTCTCAGAGCAAACAACAAGGAACTAAATTTTACTCCTTTTCATGTAAATTTAAAATCCAATTACTAGATTTAAAGATCAATGATTTCGAAATATTCTAGTGTAAGTATAGTGGCTTAGAAGAGCTGGAAAAGCAAAAATGTTTTGCGAGATCGCAGCATAAGTGGACAGCTATAAAAGTGATGACTAAACCTAATTTTCGTTACCTGGAATAATTTTCCGGAATGCTATAAGCAAATAAAAAGATGGCTTTTGGTGTGCGGACGCTCTTTGGGTCAACACTTTCGTACGAGCAAGCTTTCTCTTCTTTGCACTTAATAAAGAGTAATCTAAGAATCCAAATAACTAATCATAATTTACAGTAAAGTCTTAAACTAAAAACTACTTGTTGTATGCCAGACTTACCAAAACTTTCTAGAAAAATGCAGTCACTGTTTGCATTGATTTTTTAATATAACTTCAGTCTTCAGTCAATTAATAAAGTCGTATTTTATTTAATTACCACTTCTTTATCTGATATAAATTTGAGATGATATGTAAAAGCCGAATTAACATTTAGTAGCTCTTTGAAATTCACGAAACAATATTTTAGTGCGAATGCCTCTTCCAGCTTAAAAGTTTGCCTACCCATGCTCTAGGCCGGGGATGAGCAACACGCGGCCCGCGGGCCGCTTGCGGCCCGTTAAACATGTTTATGCCGCCCGCCAAGCATTTCTAAAATTGAATTAATTATATTAAACGAAAATGTTTTCCTCACCATTTAATATCGATGTGGATACAATTCTCGAAGACTTTCAAATGAAAATGATTGATATGCAGAATAATACCGACTTAAAAAATGTATTTTTCTCAGTAAGCATCAAAATTTTTTATAAATCGTATGTGAATCCCCGACAAATTTCCGCTTTTGATGAAAAATGCAATGCAAGTGTGTTCGGAAGTACGTATGTTTGCAAACAATTATTTTCAACCATAAAATTAATCAAAAATGACCACTGATGAAGACTGAGTGATGCACGATTAGAAAGCTGCGTACGTTTAGGTACCTCATCAATTCCGGTTGATATTGATCAGCTTGCATTGAACTAAACAGTGCCAAATTTCTCATTAAAATTTCAAGACAATTCGTTTTATTGTTCTTTTATTGTTTGTTTTTATTTTGCATTAAAATTAGTATATTTAATCTTTACTTTTTGTTTAATTTTATATTTTTTTATTCTAATGTTTACTATAAATAAAAGTTTTGTAGATTATTAATAAGTATTACTTTATGTGCGGTCCGCCAAAAAATTTTAAAATTTAAATAGGTCCGTTGATTAAGAAGGTTGCTCACCCCTGCTCTAGGCCATGTCGCTCAAGGGGAGGCAGAGAGGTGCAGCTAATAAACATTGGTAGTGATTTTAGGTTACTCTTAAATGCAGTGTCATGCGCTGTTTTTGCGAATATTTTGTGACAGATTTTTCATTCATCAACAAAATAATTCCAAATAGGACTTCTTTCTGACTTACAACACTGTACAAACACTATACAAAATAAATAAACCCTATACTGTGTTAATATTTTCGAAATGAAATTATTAGGAATTATTAAATTATTAATTATT
>NW_020442444.1:513447-526016 GCF_000699045.2 Agrilus planipennis
AGAGACATATTAGAGGCAGAAACAGGAGTTAGGAGGGGTAGAGGTAGACCTAGATTAGATTACTGTTCGCAAATAGTTAAGGATGTGGGCTGTTCTAGTTTTAGGGAAATGCGAAGTTTGGCTCAGGATAGGAAAGAGTGGAAGTACGTGTCCAACCAGTCTTAGGACTGATGACCTTATGATGATGATGAATGTTGCAGGGGGATTGCTGAAAGCTGATGCAGGTAAGTTCCCAACATGCAATGCTCCAACAAACAATTCCATTTAAATTGTGTTTTGATAACGGTCATGTCAAACAATCAGTCAACAGATAAAAGTAATAAACTTTTACGACTTGTTTTATTGTTCCAATATATTGATTTTCAGAAAGATGGGAAATAAGATTTTGTTAAGTTCCAGTAAGCTTTCGTTAAAAATATGCGGGACCAGATGCAGAAGCGGATGTGAAAAAGCATGCGGAACTTCTGTAACTACAGAGCAGAGATTTATTGCAACACTATGTTTGAACACCAACCATCCTCCTTCTACTGAGTTTCACTCTCCTACACTATAACACACTTCATACGCCTTCCGTATATTATTCCGCAGTCCATGTGCGAGGTCCCTAGCACCAATTTTCTCAAACGTTTACATAATTTAAAATTGAAAAGACTTATAACCTATGAACTTGCGTGTCTGTCATGTAGAGCACAGGTGGCGTTGTTGTGTGTGTCACGTGTAAATTTTAATGCATTCATTTTTTTTATCGGCAAAAGTTGAATCTGATAGTGAAAAATTTACAACGTCTTTAAGTTTCTATTAGTCCGTTTGAGGCCCGTTTACGACACTGTGGACGGCGGGTCATCTCCAGGGGTTCTGATTATCTACGGGCCATTACAGTAACAACTTGTAAGCAGCTTTATTAGACGAACACTTTTATTAAAAAAATCTTTTTTAGAGCTCGCAATTACGTCCGCCGTAAAAAAGTTTCACGACATCCTGCAAAAACCATTCGCGTCCACCGCCTTCGTCATAAAGCCATAAGGCATTATTACGTCTTTTCTTTTGGCACGACACATATATGTATATACACTACGTATCCGTTGTTCTTACAACAATACAATACCTTAACCGAAGTATAATCATCGTATTACGTCCTTCCTCTTACAGGTATTAAATAAATTGCACGGAAGCAATATAACGGTAGATAACACTTTATTTTATTGCCTGAGCCACTTTTTTATTGCTTGTCATTATGTACTCTCATAACCATGAACTACAAAGAAAAATATTTTACTCAATAATCATACACTTGCTAATACATATAATAATGGTCTAGTCGTCTAGTGTATGAACGCTTGTGTGTAAGTCCATTACTCAGTTAACCGTGGTCAAAACGGCTTTTGGATTGATGATTATAAAAACACGATAATAAATTGTGTTAAACGCCATAAATGCGATCAATTTACTATTTGATGCCTGATTAAAAGATGAAACTAGCAAGAGCTTCTATTTTTGATATTTTGGAGTAAATATAAATAAACACATAAAGGATAAACATTCGACGATTGAATAATACCTAATCTGCGATCTGGGCTTGTTTCGACTAACAAATTAATATAAATGACGCATTATTTTACATTCTATCAACACGCTTTTCGTCATAAATGAATCGCGAAACTATAGACCGAACGATTTAGAGATTTTAAATACCGACCTCTCTTTTTTCTCCCTTTTTATGATTTTTATGACGTAATTCATCCAAGGTTGGACCAAGTAAGGAATACAATTGATCTACCACGAGTGGATAGTTTTCTTTGTCCCAGACCTGAACCAAAATTGCCCATATTACCATCGGCTGATTAATCTTGGACCAGCTCTGGATTAAGTTACATTGACCGGGGACTTATTTTCTATGCTTAAATTCAAATAAAATGACATTCAAAATGATTAAATAAATACTGCATTCAATATTTTATTTTGTATTAACTAAAGAGACATTAATAGTATTGTTCAAATAGTTGATTTTGAAGGAAAATAAGAAACTATTTAAAAAATCCGAATTATTTTTTTTATTAATAAAGGTTATTGAACGTGGATTTAAAAATGATTAATAAATATCATCATAATCATGTGTTAATCTCTCTGGAGCGGTCAGCAAAGAAATAAAAATATAAGAACGCATAGACGTTTGATTTGTGGAATTATATATTGAAATTACATCTGCTGTACACCATTAATTACACTATTTACATCGAAGTGAGTCCGATTGATGTTGTGAACCTCTTCGCTTTACATGGTCTTAGTCTGAATCTTGTGGGTCTGTTCCTTGTGTGTCTCAATCTGTATGAGTCTGTGCGTGAGTCTGTGTGCCAGAGCTCATGATTGGCAAGCCAACTTTGGTCTACACCTAACCCAATCGTACTTTCCTACATGGGTCACAACCATTAGATTACCATCTGGTTATTTTCAAGTAAAAGAAAAACTTCGCCTCAACATAGTTTTTAACGAGAAATTTCAACTTTTGTATTATTCAGCTCTGCAAGTTTATTTTATTTTACGAATTTCTTCTTTTTTATTTGCCCACTAATACAAATCATGATACAAATTGTAATGATTATCAAGAGCGGCTCGTGTAAAGGTGCTTCAAAAAAATCAGATCGTGTTTACACATTTTTTCTGATACTTACGTAATATGCGAAGTCTGTGAACTATTTATTTACTAATATTCTAATACGGTATTAATAACCAATTTATTAACGCATTTTACATCCTCATCATCATAAGGTCGTCAGTCCTAAGACTGGTTGGACACGTACCTCCACTCTTTCCTATCCTGAGTTAAACTTCGCATTTCCCTAAAACTAGAACAGCCCACATCCTTAACTATTTGCGAACAGTAATCTAATCTAGGTCTACCTCTACCCCTCCTAACTCCTGTTTCTGCCTCTAATATGTCTCTGACTAGACCTTCATGCCTGAGAAGGTGTCCTACCAACCTATCTCGCCTATTTTTTATTGACTTCCATAGAGTCCTCTGTTCTCATATTCTTTCTAATACCTCTTCATTTCTAACCTTTTCTACCCACGTTATCCTCATCATCCGCCTATAACACCACATTTCGAATGCTTCTAACATTTTCTTTTCCGCCGCGCCCACTGTCCATGTTTCGCACCTGTACAATGCCGTACTCCAAACATACACCTTCAATAACGTTTTTCGAATTTCTAAATTAACCGTTCGCGAGCATAGAAGTGACTTCTTTTTATTAAAGGCGACACGACCCTGCGCTATCTTCTGCTTTATATCCCTACTACTCCTTCCATCCTGAGTTATCTGACTTCCTAGGAATCTAAAATCGTCTTACTACTCCTAAAAAAATTGTTTCTTACATTACAGAAGTAACGAAGTTGTAAAGATGATAATAATATAAGAAACTTATCTGAACTTCTACCTTTGAAATAATTTCGTTTAGTCCGGTGTCAGATAATAGTAAAAGAGTGAAGAACCTCTGACGTATCTATACTCCTTCAACAATGAAAGCAACCAAGAAATTCGATATCGATAATACAATTCCCTTTTATTAGATTTTGGATGAATGACCAAGAAATTGACTGCGGAAAAATCTTCCTCCTCTATCAGACGTTGTTAACTCGGTTTTGTTGAAAATAAGATAAATTTCCAAAGCCGAGAATGAAATGACACTTTATAGGAGCATCTCCGAACTTTATTACTAATAAAAAAAAGTCACTGTTAAAAATAAATGTAATTTTTGGATTCTCATGAACGGCATCTCTTGAAACGGAATAAATATTCGTGTCATCTTTTCAATTAATTAAGAGGATAACATTGCGTTCAAAGTTCTTGAACTTCATTAAAAAATCTTCTATTTTTAAAGTACAACATCTTATAGCCCGTCCAAATCTAGACGGATGTGACTAGGGTTGCCACCTTTTCAAGCTTTACATAAAGTATTTTTCGACTAAAAGGTTAAAAAAAAAGTACTCAGCATAAAAATAAAGTATTTTATTTTTTGTTTTTAAAAACATATTTTTTGTTACACCTAGCAGCCACTAACAAATTGCTGTCGCTCTTAAATATATTAATAGCCTCTAAACATTTAAGTAAACTAAAAGTCCATTTTTAATTAGTTTTAATGAAGCTTTATTCCTGTCGTCCCGCCACTTTGCGTTCATAACAGAGAATACTCTTTCTGTAAATGCTGAAGTGGCCGGAACGGACAGCAAAAGTGACACTACTTTGAACAGATTTGGGAAATCAGGTTGTTCCGTAAATATGGCTTGCCATTTTTCTGCAGTGCATGTTTCTTTGAAAGTGATGCTGCTGTTACAAATTTTTTCCCTAATTTGATTTAAATGGTTCACTTCATTGGAAAGGGCATCATAATTAAGTTTTGTTTCCATATTTATAGTTTCAGTAATTGTGGTTGAACCATTTTTCGAAATAGCATACTGCTTTTTCTATAAACAAATTGAAGTTTTTATACAATCTTGCTTTTATTCCAGGTGAAGATTGTTCCATGGATTCGATTTTCTTCATGGTCACAAAGCCGTAAAACTTGTCTTCTTTTCTTTTAATTAAATCGTTTTTATATTGAATGAAACTAGCGTTCAGAAACATAGAAACATTCTCAAAAATATTGTATTGTGCAATATTATTGATGTAAAAATACTGTGAATTTCGAATAATCGCCTACAAAATTACGATGTTTACTTAAGGCCTTAAACAAAGTACTTTTGCGTACTTTATGTGTCTTGTAAAATATAACGTACGCACAGTCGAAATAGAGTACAATACTTTATAATAAAGTACGGGTGGCAACCCTAGATGAGACTGTTGTCGAAGATGAATAGCATGAAGTGGTTTTATCGTTCGTCCTTAAATTAAATAGTGGAAACTACCGAATTTGATTGCCCCTAATGCGTACTACCTAACATGAATGCTGGAATGGCGATCTCCGTAATTCCAATTATAAATAAATCGCGAACGTTATAAAAATTCTCACCAAATTCCCGTAAAAAATGCGGAATTTACAGAAAAAGATAATTTTTCCTTATTGAAGCTCATCCTCACACAAACTTATGAAATGTTAGATCTAAATTTATCTGGAGATGCTTTTGGGTACATATCACGAGGACTTTCTTCGAAAAAAAACCGTTCATTCTTATTATGGCTATTTTCATTCCTTTGACATTTTGGGCAATGACATACATGAGGACACCCGAAAGTCTTTTGTCTGAAACGTCCCGTTACTGTTCCCATGTGGTCATTTCCAAGTAGCAAAAATTCGTCTAAATCTGGTATCTAACGGTTGATTTCACATTATTATAAATGCATTACATAATTTATTATACGGATGTTTACTTTTTATTGATTTACCCTCTAATCAAGAACGATGATACAAATCATATCATCATAAGGTCGTCAGCCCTAAGACTGGTTGGACACGCACCTCCACTGTTACTCCATTCTCACATCCTTAACTATTTGCGAACAGTAATCTAATCAAGGTCTACCCCTACGCCTCCTGTTTCTGCCTCTATTATGTCTCTGACTAGACCTTCATGCCTGAGAAGGTGTCCTACTAACCGATCTCGCCTATTTTTTATTGACGTCCAAAGAGTCCTCTATTCTCCTATTCTTTCTAATACCTCTTCATTTTCAGCCTTCTCTATCCACGGTATCCTCACCATTCGCCTGTGATATCACATTTCGAACGCTTCTAACCTTTTCTTTTCCGCATTGCCCACCGTCCATGTTTTGCACCGGTACAGCGCCGCGCTCCAAATATACCTTTAACAATCTTTTTCGAATTTCTAAATTAACCGTTCGCGAGCATGGAAGTGACTTCCTTTTATTGAAGGCCACTCGACCCTGCGCTATCCTTTCCTTTATATCCCTACTATTCCTTCCGTCCTAACTTATCTGACTTCCTAGAAATCAGCCACTTCTTCTAATTTTTCATCTCCCATCTTTACATTCGCTCTTTCCCTATTTTTTCTGCCCTTGCATGCCTTTATTATTGTTTTACTTTTATTTATTTTCATACAGTACTGTTTTGTCAGTACCACTTCCATTTTATTTAAATAATTCATTCACAGCCACTATTACATCGTACCTATGTCTTTAAAACCGTGTATTGATTTACTAATACGTCAAAATATTGTCGACTTTCAATTCAAAATTCCGATTAAACCGCCGCATCCTGGACATCTGAAGTGGACGTATTAGTTAGCTCCATCGTTTAGGTAGACGTCTCAATAGTTAGCTAATTCCAGAAAGTGCTATTAACCGAGAAGATAGTTGCAACAGTTTGAATTGCAAACAGAATCATAGATATTCCCTACATTAGCAATGTTCGTACATTAGAAACTATAGATGTTTTCAATAGTAGATGTCCGCAGTTTTTCATAACCAAAACAGTAATAAAAGGCAGAACCCTATAACGACATAAGAGAATAGGACATTCGGTTTTAGGTTATAAATTGGGTGCAATTTGTTCGGCAGTATTTTACCTTTTTTATGTATATTATTATTAATTCCTGAATGTAGTAATAAGCAAAATTTAACACCATATTTATTTTCAAATATTCCGATTTTTTCCTCTTTCATTTTTGAAGCAAAAGAAATACGTTCTTTAAGCTAAACAAAATAACACTTTGTACCTGATTTTATGACTGTTTGAATGTGTATGTATCTTAACGGCAAAGATTCTAAGAATTTCATCCCCATTACAGATTTTTGTCACCAAAGGAGAAAGTCGGAGTACCAGTTTTTGCCAGTGAGTCAGTACTTTTGAATTTGAGTAGAGCAACCAAGCTGTCTCGCCGAGACAGTACCAGCCAACCGACCAATTGTTACCGCCAAATTAATTTTTGTATATAGTTTTGTATATATTTTATTTAGTAAATAGTGATTATCTTTAGTTAGAGATATCACATTCGAAAATTATTGAAGTGACCCAATTTCCTATATTAAGTTTACACTTTTGATAATTTACGAAAAAACACAATTGTTTATTGGTTCATTCATGTTTCCTCAGTTTTTTTTGCCTGTTTGTTTATTATCATTATTATATGCATATAAATCCTGCCTGATCATTTGTTTATTTACATATTTACCGCAATTTTCAAATGTTCAAGTTATTGCTATCGACCCTGCGTTATTTTTCTTTTTTTTTCTCAATATCTACGAATGCTTCCTCTTAGCTCAACTCTCACAAAAACACTCTTTAGCCAGTGAACCATTTGGCGTATAACTTTAAACTAATGGCAAGCAATAACAGATAGATAAATTCAGGAACAGTTTATACTAAAACCACATTAACACAAATTGTTGGATTTCAAAAGAAACATTTGCGGCAGCACACAAACTGCTGATAGGTATGTGTATATAATAGCATGCAAACAAATGAATTGATGTATGCGTGAGCAGAATTGGTGGCCCATAAATAAACCTGCGTACTTAAGAGTTTAACATATATTTGTGTTATTAATATTAAACACAAAGTTACGCCGTTGAACTGGATAAATAGTTCGCGGGGCGTCCGTTTATACACAACAATTATTGCCTCATGCGGATTTCACACAATTGCATTAATAATTTTAAATTACAAATACGGTTTATAACGTCACATTAGTCGGCAAAGGGGTGTAATTGCATTTTAATAATATATAAACGTTTGTTGCCACACTTCGATTGAAAGAAAAATATGAAAGCCCGATGCAGCGTTAAATAGTTAACCAATTATTCGTTACTTTGATGGAATCAGTCAATAAGTGAACCATTCATCGGAATGAAATTGAATTCAGTTGCATTGAAATCAATTCTATGGAAGTTTTAGTATTGAAAATACTTGTTTTCCGCGAAAACGCGAGTAGTATTTTCCCAAAATGTTGGTTTTAACGGAGCGAATGAAAAAAAAAAAATAATAAAGAAGCTCACAGAAAAAACAGAATAGAATGCAGAAAACATCGATAAGAGAAGAATGGAAGAAAACAAGGCATCGAAAATAGATCAGGAAATGAAAGTCAGGATAGAAAGAAGAGATAATATGGTCAAAGGCTAGAAGAAAAGAATATAAAAAGGAAACAAAAAGAAAACTACAAAAATTTACACCTCAAAATATATAAGCTGGTCGAACAATTATATGCCAAAATGGGCAACGAAAGGAAATATAGCAAGTATTGGATGGACAATAAGAACAAAGTTGTAAAATGTACTTGAATGCACTAGAAACGGTAGACCATGTAATGATACAATGTGAAGACACCAGAGCAGATACAACAATGAAAGATCTAACGAAACACAGAGACAGGCGGAATCGATGAGAAATGTTATATAAAAAAGGAAAGGAAGAAACACAGGAGGCAGAAGGTGAAGGTATGTGAAGAAAGGTAAAGAAAATAAGATATAGAGCAGCGGAATAATAATAGCGTAATTTGTGTATTTTGTATATTGTTAAGACTATAAATATCATGTATTCCGTGAGGTAATCTCAATATTTAAAATAAAAGAGTATGTTTCAGTGCTGCCAGAACTTAGCTCAATGTCTCAATACCAGTATAATTATTCTCAATTACTGGATTTTTCCGACAGAGGGCTTAGTTTATCCGAATTTTACTCACCTAGTGCCAGGCTATGAAATTTTACCTTTAAAAACTACTTTTCATTTTAATTAAATAGAAGTGTTAATTTTTTTTTGTAAATAAAACAATTATGACTGCTTTACTGACACAATAAAGATGACAGACGATAAATCATCAGAATATAAAAAAAATTGTTGGTATTAGTGCCACCTTTAAATTCTACACATACTGTACAACTCTGTCAAGATTCTTTCAGTTTCTCCTCGTTCCGAATCTCCTTTAGGTTGCTAAATGAGCTGCTGCTAAAACTTAAAACTTACTTAAAATGTATTTATGCATAAAATACTGTAATGTTCGTGGGTTTAACAAAATTACTTCTAAGGCTGATAACGACAAAAACTATTTATTTACACTAATGTTGATATGTCACTATTCACTGCGCTATTTATTTCACTGCTATCTCTGTCAATTTATTTCTCGATTCACTGTTGCAACGGTCAATTTATTTCTTCTCTTCTCGGCGATCGTCTCTTCCTTTAAATACTCTTTTGTTTACCTTCGAGAACCTTCTGGAAGCATCCGGATAGTTTATTTTTTCTTTGAACTGTTTAACTGCTTTCCCAGAACGCAGGTACAACACACGCATTTACAAATACGGCGCACATGAAGAAAGGCATCCGCGGAACGTCGGCGAATCGATAAGCCTGTCACGCACACGTGTGTCCCATCGCACACAAACGCGCTCGTGTTCGCTACAATACATTTAATTAGAAGGAAGCAAAATGTTCTCGTCTTAAAAAAAAATGGCATTATTCGTTTTCTCCGCATTTTCAGATAGTTAGGGCTTTTGCTAAGGTCATGACCGTCTTGTTTAAGTATATCACTGAGTGGTGCAAGATGGCGCAATCCACTTCCTTTTCAAATACCTTCGTTTCCTCTAATTTTTCCGGAAACCTAGTGTATGTTACCGACATGATTTTATTGGGATTACAATTTTTGGTGAAGAAATCGAAACTAGAAATAAACAATACCGATTTTATTCGCTTACTCCTCTTTATTAATCATCTTTAGGTACCTATGCCAATAATTGCCTTTTCTCGCATTACTATTTTTATTTCGTACAAAAAGGTTTCCTATAAAATCACTTCGCTACCCTAGCAACCTTACAACGAGAGAGAGGTAGAGAAATAACGCGATTCGATTGTAGGGAAGGAAGCGGCAGCCCTTGTAATTTAACCTTTGACGATCAGGCACTTTTGAAGTGCGATATTCGAGAGCTCTAACGTCGTAAACTAATTATGATTACACGAGTAATTTGCGTTCCAATTCGTCGCGTCGCACAGCGTCGCGTCATGTCGACAGAAAAGTTGTCAATTTTCACGGAAACTAAAAGCGAGAACGAAAAAAGCCAGTATCATATTATATGCAGTCAGACGCTTTGAATTTTTGTGTAGGGTTAATTCAATGTATTAGTGAATGAATGAGATCACCTCAAATCAATGAGGAAAAAATGTCGCTGTTGTCACCCCCTGAGGGAGTCAACGAGATTGCAAGATTACTAGAAATAGGGGGGAAATACACGAAGAAGGTCAAAAAAGATATAAGATGATAAAGTGGGAAATATGTAGAAAGTGTCTTAAAGCAGCTAAGGTGCAGGAGATTGATATGAGGTGTAAAGAAGAAGGATAGGTGGAAATAATCTATACGCACGTCAAGAGTTAGAAGTGGTATAGCAGGGGTGGCCAACTTTTCTATATATAAAATCAACTTTTCATCTTAAAAGTGTGGCTGAAGGGGACCTAAATTGACAGGTCCTATAACGGCTGAGGTGGAGGGGTTTTAGTCAGTAGGTCCGAGGACATCTTCCTCGGGAATGCGACACTACCCAGTCGTACGGATGGCTGGGTGTCTTTTGAAGATTTCCCCTCTTCCACGAAAACAAAAAAAAATCTTAAAAGTGACCGAGCGGCGTGGCGTTGAGATTTAGACCATTGCTTAGCATTCGGGAGGATGCCAGTTCGATTCCGGGTGCGCCCTGCCTTGGTCCATGTTTTCTGTGGTTTCTTTGAATCACTTAGGCAAATGCTGGGGCAGGAATATTCCACAGATAATCTTTAAAAGTGGATCGCGATTAGCTTGTTGTCATAGGCGCCGTCTAAGGGGGATGGAGGGGTGTGAAGTGGATACTATGTTTATACACTGCATTTCAATATATGGTCCATTCCAGCTAGGCATGAGTGCATAATTAAAATTGACAATCGATCAAACTTGGCCTCGCGATCGGACTTGTTGGCCAACTCCGATGTATAGGAAAAGGAAGATAGTGTAGAGACAGGTGAGCTACAATACGCCAACTAGTTAGCCAATACACATGAAGGGGAAAACTCCGGAGGACTATCAAAGGAATATGGTAGTAGCCACACCAAAAAAGAGTCGCATATAAATGCGAAAAACGTAGAACAATTAGCTTAACTTCCATGGCGGAAGATAATTTGTAAAAAGAGTAACATACAGTAATAAAACTTGAACAGAAATGTAGAGAAGTAGAAAGGGAATCAGACAAGGATGCACACTGTAACCGCTACTTTTTATTTTCGAAGACGCGATAAACATAATTAAAAACAGGACAACTTTAAAGATAGATATACAGGGACAAAAGATTAGTATGCTTAGATTGGCAAATGATATAGCAGTATTAACATCTGACAAAGAGGAGTTAAAGATAAATATAATGAAATCGGTAATAATAAACCAATATAGTACGGAAATAAATAAAAGTAAAACAAAAATATTGGCCTGCAAACAAAGAAAAAGTAGGAAAAGAGCGAATATAAAGGTAGGAGACAAAAATTTAGAAGAAGTCGCTGCTGTTCGGTTTCTAGGAAGTTAATTAATTCTGGATGAAAAGGGTTTCACAAAAAGGAGGCACTTCTGTGCTCTTGAACGGTTAATTTAGAAATTCGAAAGAGATTGTTAATGGTGTATATCTATACGAAACATGTATGGCAGGGGTGACGGAAATGTAAGGTTAGAAGCGTTCGAAATGTGGTGTTACAGACGAATGATGAAGATACCGTGGATAGAGAAGGTTAATAGTGAGGAGGTATGAAAAAAGAAAGAAGAACAAAGGACGCTATGGAAGTCAGAAAGGAATAGGCGAAATAGGTTGGTAGGACACCTTTTCTAGCATGAAGGGCTAGTTAGACACATATACATATTGTCACGCAGTGAAGTTTTAAGGATATTCAAAAAACCATTTTAGACTTCAAAACATTTCAAAATCAATTAATATTTCATAAGTATAACGTTGGTATTCTTTTCAAATTCATAAAACGGATATCGAGTTCATTTACTTGCAAAATAAGCGTATTTGGCGTTACACAGCAACGAAGCAGTAAGTGAAAACAATTACCTATTTACAAGCAGAATTTGACGCCAGTTCGATAGCTCTGGTCATTGGGAAAATTATTGTACTTCGCGAAGTCATCGATAAGGACTTCGTCGGATTTTTTCATTAAATCAGCTAAACCAGAGAAACTTCTAGAAACAGTGAATGACCCATGTTAAACTATGTACAAATAATCACTGATACATCAAAAAAGTTTAGCGCGTGAACGGGGATCGATAGTCTGATCGCAGTCAGTCGATTCCGGAACGCGAAGGGATAAAGTCTATCTACCCTTAAAAAGAATAACAGTTGGCAAACTCTGAGTGTTGGTGACGCTACCCCCTGGGCGATGATGATTGCGGCGCTCCTAAAAATGTAACTAGTTAACTTAAGTAGTTTTTTTGTGTATTGATCTACATTGGGAGAAAGATCCTTTTTATAAACACTTTTCTTGAATTTTCATTTGTGATGTTATCAATCTAAATTACCTGACAACTAATTCTAAGTCTATTTGTAATTGTCATATTGTCTTTTTAAATTTCATATCTGTTGTACTTTACTATATAATAAAGTTGTTATTGTTTTCCAATCT
>NW_020442444.1:526027-568838 GCF_000699045.2 Agrilus planipennis
ATTCAATTCTCTATATTATTTTTTATAATAAAGTTGTTGTTTTTAAAAACTTGCCTATCTTGTCAGTACCTGACCCCCAGTCATGCCAAAATAATTAATTTGCATTAAAATCAGGTAATTAAAATAAATAACTAACAAATTACCGATGTAACATAAACGGTGAAGACACCGTTTCCAAATCGAGCGTGACAATATTAGTGGCAGAAGCAGGAGTTAAAAGGAGTAGAGGTAAACGAATGCAGAACGTGCTACTTTTAGGCAAAAGCCATGACTAGCTCAGGAAATACGTGTCCAACCAGTCTTAAGATTGACGACACTATGATGATGGTGATGATGATATTTAAATTACAAATACCTAGACGCCAGATCTATTAATAATCATCAAGTTGTAATACATATAAGTAAACACTAAACAGTTGAATAAGTAACAGACCTTCCTGGGCCTAATGGAAGAAAACAACTCCACCGAAATTATAAACAACTAAGAATTCAATAAATAACCAAGTTCCGCAAATACTTTGGAAAGGTTCATCCCTACTTTTTGAATATTTTAGAAATCGTGCAACACAACGCTTTCAATCTTTCCAATCCCCCAAAAGATAATCTAAATAAGTAATTCAAAATTCTCTAAATTATTTATTAATCGTAAATAAAGTTTGTTCTTACCAGCCAAACGTCCGTAACGCTGAAACATTCTTTCTACGTCGGTTTTCGAGCACTGGAATGTGTTAAGGTTACCAACAAAAACTCTCGAGTTAACTGCTTGAGGATCCTGAGAGTTCGTCTGATTTCCCACTTTGCTCATTTTCATTTTTGATGTTTGTCTGGAAAAGAAAATTCATTTTTTATTACCAAGCTTAACAAAGCAAACTAATATAAACTTCATAAATAAACGCGTTGATAATGTTGTAGGTGCAGGTCTAAATGAACACAGAATATGAAGATTGAAATTAAATTAGGTCCAGAAAGACGACGGCCAGAAAGACGACGGCCAGAAAGCCCAAATAACCACCACTACATTACATTTTTAAAGTGAAACTATTATTACATTGCCTCAAATTTTTTCGTGCATTTACTGCATGTCGCATTATAGCCAACCGCAGAGTAGGGGTAAAACTGAAACGCGCTCGGCAGGGCTGTGTAACATTTATATTCTCACTCATTTGTGCAAGTGCATGACAATTACATTTATAGACTGCGAAACTCAAAGCGAAGACAAAATTATTGATAGAATAACTGAAGTTCAAAAAGATTCAATGATTTAAATAAATATTGTTCTCAGTTATTGACATGCTTCTATCATCTAAATGATTGTATTTATTATGTATTCCGTACTCCCATACGCAGATTGAAATTAAAATTTAGAGTTGGATATCTTGTCTACTATTGATATCCCACTATCATTATCATTTTCCAATAATTGAGATACGAACGATTAAAATTGCGATTTTAATTTTAATAACCTAAATTGAATAATTTTCCCAAAATTTACAGTAA
The DNA here is from genome assembly GCF_000699045.2 of Agrilus planipennis. Classification (NCBI taxonomy): domain Eukaryota; kingdom Metazoa; phylum Arthropoda; class Insecta; order Coleoptera; family Buprestidae; genus Agrilus; species Agrilus planipennis. The sequence continues at coordinate 527,525 of NW_020442444.1, forward strand.
AATGCCTACAATATCAGTTTTCGAGATGCAACTAGTAAGTGTTATTTAAATACGGACCTGAAAGCATATTCTATTACCTTTATAACGATATCCCACGCGATCATAATTTCGGACGCTTCAATTCAGTACTTTTTATTTTATTTTTAAGTACGTATTACTACAGTAAAACAAATTATTTGTAACGCAATTACATTTTCGACACGCCATGCTTAAATTAATAGATGGAAATTGCAGAAATGCATAAAAGAACATCAGAGGTTGCTGAAATATTCTTTTTTTCAATAACATTAAGTGCGGACCTGTTCTTTTCTTTTATTTTGACACAAAAAAATACAGGGTGGCCCAAAAAGTAGCAGCCAAACTGTAAGTTTAATCGAAAAATTTTTTATACAAAACTTGTTCCCTCTTTTAATACAAGATGGTCTGTATTATGCAAATTTAATTTTGTATACAGAGTGCTAAAAATAGAAAAAATAAAGTCTCGTTTTAAAGATAGCCATGTGAAATACGGCTCCAATCAAAAAAAGCTACAGGAAAAAGTTGTTTAGAATGTTAAAACGAAGTTGTTGTAAATTTGCATTCCGTTGTACCTCAATATCTACATCTATCTATTGATACATGACTGTAATTTCAATGAAACCTTGTTTTCTACTTTTGAACACTCTGTAGGGTAAATCAAATTTAGATGATACAAACGATCTTATATTAAAATAGGCAATAAGTTTCGTATAAAAAATTTTTTGATTAAAGTTTCAGTTTGACCGCATTCAGTAAATTGCGTACCTTTTGGACCACCCTGTATAATAATTGCATTTATTTACTACTAGATTTTACCCGCGGCTTCGATCGCGTTGATATCTTAATAAGCATGTGGTATTAAATTTATCAAATTAAATAAAACATAGGAGCAATAACTTAACTAACTATAACTATTAAGTATAGAAAATACTCGAATTGTGTTTTGTTATTATTTAGGCACCTGGGTATATTTCTATATATTTTTTTAATAACTTACTTAAAAATCACCCCATATCAGGAAGACCATTCAAAAATATTCGACATGGAGTAATAACCACATACCTCCATTCTTGTTGTACTGCGCTAGTTGCAAGAGCGTTACTATTTGTAAGCTATGTTGGTTCGTACGCAGCGCATCGCATGTAGCGCGCGCAGCTTCCGATTCATGATGCGCGCGCACCTTCCGTTGCATGCAAAGTGTTCGTTACAAATTTAAAATTAGCAACTATACCTAGGCGCTTACAACCATCCGATTTAAAAACAACTACAATAAGATGATTATTGTATAACAGCTTACTACGAATTTAAGTTAGATTATTTCAACAATTCATAACAATATAATACATGAGGTGTATTAATAAGTACCCACGGCTTTTGTCTCGTTAAAATCTTTGAATGCGAATTTTAGCTCACCAACTACATAAGATAAACTGCCGGTAATCTCGTTAATGGGGTGATTAACAGCCGCATAACAAACAAAATGGAATGAAAAGAGCGCGATAATTAGTGTAGTAATTAGTAGTTACTGCAGCGTTCGTGTCTAAACCTGATTACCAAAACCATGTTTCATTTCTCATCATCTGTACGAGGCAGTAAATTTTTAAACAGCAACGGTTGACAGCCGCCGTTTGATAATAAATAATTATTACTCGCAATTAGAGAGCCACGGTGATTGGCTGAACAAACAATTGAAGATAAAAAAAGGTTGCAAAACATTTTCGTGGTTACAAAACAAAATAACTGCAAATAAGGGCGTAACCACACTTTCGATTAAAGAAAAGTCAAAAACTAGCTATCAAAAAATTAGTTTCACAAAAGGGGAGAGCCAATAGTAGTGTGCGTGAACGGCTTATCGATTCGACGACTACTTGCGGGCGGCTTTCTTCTTGTGCGCCGTATTTGTAAATGTGTGTGTCGTATCTGCGTTCTGGGAAAGCAGTTAAACAGTTCCAAGAAAAATAAACTTTTCCAGACGTTTCGAGAAGGTTCCCGAAAGGAAACAAAAGAGTATTTAAAGGAAGAGGCGATCGCCGAGAGAAAGTAGAAATAAATTGACCGTTGCAGAAGTAAATCAGGAAATAAATTGACAATGATAGCAGTGAAATAAATAGCGCAGTGAATAGTGATATATCAACAGTAGTATAAATAAATAATAATACATTCATAACCTAAGTTTAGTAATAATTTAATAATGTTTTTAAGTTCTTTAATAATTAGTGTAAATGAATAGTTTTTGTCGTTATCAGTCTTAGAAGTTAATTTTGTTAAACCCACGAACATTACAGTAGTTTCTCAAGTTCCAGAGGGTATCAGCAACTCTACCCTACCCTACTGTCCTTATTTACGACCATGACCGTGATAATTTATCTGCTCACAGTCTCTACGAAGTTTCTGCTCTTTTCTAGTCTTCTTGATTTGACTGCGCATCAGTTTCATCATCAGTCAAATCGGATGGGCACTACCTTACTGCGCAACGTCTCTATGCAGTTTCTGCTCATGTATAGTATCATATAAAAAGACAAAAATTCGAAAATCATTCATTTTTAATTCTGTGTCGAATTATTACTCGACAAACTTAATTTGGAGGCAGTCTTGCGTTCATAATGCTCTCGCTCAAACAGGACGAATCACGTGCGGGTTGTTCAAAGAGTTCTATGGTAATTAGAAGTGATCTACTTTAGTTTAATGATAACTCAACATAAGTTAGTTTCCGCAGTTAATATTTTATGTTTTGTGCACGTTCGTGTATTCATATTAAAAAAATAAAATTTGTATTAAAAAATATATAGCGAAAGAGCGAATAAAGATTGGAGACGAAAGATTAGAAAAGTGGCTGATTTTAAGTATCTAGGAAGTGAGATAAATCAGGACGGAAGTAGTAGTAGGGATATAAAGCGGAGGGCAGCGCAAGGTCGAATTGCCTTCAATAAAATGAAGTCACTTCTATGCTTGCGAACGGTTCATTTAGAAATTCGAAAAAGGTTGTTTGGAGCGCGGCGCTGTACGAGTGCGAAACACGGACGGTAGGCGCGGTGGAAATGAAAAAGTTAGAAGTGTCTAAAATGTGGGGTTACAGGCGAATGATGATGATACCGTGGATAGAGAAGGTTAGAAATGAAGCAGTATTAGAAAGAATACGAGAACAGAAGACTCTATGGAAATCAATAAGAAATAAGCGAGATAGGTTGGTAGGACACCTCAGGCATGAAGGTCTAGTCAGAGACAGAAGTTAGGAGGGGTAAAGTTAGACCTAGATTAGATTACTGTTCGCAAATAGTTAAGGATGTGGATTCTTCTAGTTTTAACAATGTGCGAAAATTAGCTTAGGATAAAAAAGAGTGGAGGTGCGTGTCCAATTGCTTAGGACTGATAACCTTATGGTGATGATGTTGTGATAGTTTTTGTTTTTTTTTATGCTGTAATTACTCTCATCATTAATACATAATATTTTATACATTTTTTTTTGTTGGAAGCTTTCGAAAATAATGAAGATATAGTGAGAAGGAGTTAGAAATGAGGAGATATTATAAGGAGTAGGAGACTAGAGGGCGCTATGAAAATCAATAAGAAGTAGGCGAGTTAGGTTGGTAGGAAGGGCTAGTTGAGACATATTAGAAGCAGAAACAGCTAAGAGGACGACTGGTAGACCTAGATTAGATTACTGTTCAAACAGGATGTGGGATGTTCTAGTTTTGATGTCTAATCAGTTTTAGGAGTCATGACTTTATGATTATGACATGAAAATATGGCTGAAGGTATTTTTACGAATTTTCCTGTACCATGTTGTATTTTTCAAAAGATGATGCCGGCCATTCATGTTGCATGTAATAGAATATTTTTATCTTCGGTTCTCAATTTGCCACTAGTGTATGAGCGCTATATAATTATACTTTGAAGTTTAGATTTTAGATAAGTAAAAAATGCTTTTGTGAAAATTGTAATCTCGGTCTCCCCTACTTTTTGTGTGTACGACGTAAACTAAAGCGATCACTTAGCAATTGTTTTATGATCCGTAAACCTTTCACTAACTTAATTGGTATTTTAAAAAATGACGAAAAAGTTGGTCCGGTAAACGACAGAAGTTGTAGAGTTTTCGTGTGACTACAAAGTAAGATATTTGTTTTCTTTTGACTTGGACTTGGTCGTAATTATTTAAAAATCTGCTCGAAATTTAAAACGAAGAAAGTTGAACAAGAAACTGGATTAAGCTCTTTGTTAGAGCTCGAAGAAATTTCCGGCAGAAAGGTCGACAAACAACCTTTTTAACTTCCGAGATGTATTTACTGGAGGAACACGCTTTTTAATTACCCCAGGGGTTGCCACTTAACGGAGGGCTAATTTTCTTTTAATCGCTTTGTTGATGGCATCTCAGCTCCTGTCTTGTAACTTTTAGCGAACATTTTGAGACTAATACGTACGAATATTTACCTAAATAATGAAGCAAAAAAGGCGAATAATTTTTGCTTCTGCGCATATCATTTCACTTCGATTAGATTTGCTTGCTCACAATTTTTTTAAATTTTTTATTAAGAGATAAAAAGTATATATAATATATATAAACAATTAGGAAGTGTAGGACAGTTAAGGAACAAAAGTAGAAGAAAAGTTTTAAGTAGGTAAAACCGATGAGGCTTATAATATAATTAAAAGGAATTTTAAAGATATAGGGTACAGTAGTAATAATATAAGAAACGAAATTGGGGTCATTTTGATAGAAAATGAGGAAAAAGCAGATAGGTGAAAGAACAGCTACAGAACCTATACGCAGGTCATGAGTTAGGAGATATATTAGAGAAGGAAAATAGTGTGGAGATAGGTGAGCTAGGTTATCCCATAATGAGAGAAGAGTTCGATGTAGAATTAAAAAACTTAATGAATAATAAGGCGCCAGGTGTAGATGGGATACAGGGGGAAATTCTATAACATGCAGGACAAGAGGATAGAGATCGTATGTTTAAGCTATATAGTTAGTCACATTTACGAGACGGGGAAAGTTCCAGAAGATTATAAACGGAACGTAGTACTAACATCACCTAAAAAGAGAGACGCGGATAGGTGCGAGATGTTTAGAACAATTAGCTTAACTTCCCATGCGTCAAAAATTATAACTAGAATTGTACAGAGGGTGGAAAAACTATTAGGGGAAGATCAATTTGGGTTTAGAAGAAATAGAGGAACGTGGAAGGCCATTTTAGCTTTACGGATAACAATAGAGAAAACGATAGAAAAAGGAAACAGTGCGTACATAGGATTTGTAGATTTAGAAAAAGCTTTTGACAATGTTATTATATGGGACAAGATGTTAAATACACTTAAAAATGTAGAGATGAGTTACAAAGATAGATGAGTGATACTTTATTTGTATAATGAGCAACAGACAGTTATCGAGCGGTTCACAAATAGGTAAGGATTCTAATTTTAGGGATATACGAAGATTAGCTCAGGATAGGAAAGTGTGGAGGTACCTGTCCAATCAGTCTTAGGACTGACGATAATAATGAGGTGTTACGCTTGTTTTACGGTTGAATCATGGCGATTCCCTCCATCATAACCTAACCAAGTACATACCACATGCCACAGAGTCCTCAGTGCATAGCAATGCACAGAAGCCAATTTGGAAATCCTCTCTCTTGGTAACCTAACTTAAGTCCATGGTGTATAGCACTTCACACATGTCAATCAAAGGCCTTGTCCACTATAATCTAACCTAAACCTTTGGTGCATAACATTTTCCACAGTCAATCAGAGAATCCTCTTTCTCACCACTTCACATAAGCCAAAGGTGCATATTACTTGACACATACGAATCAGAGTTCAGTCCGAGAAGACTTGCTTAATGTACGGCACGAATCGTAAGAGCGTCACTAATAGATTGTGCTCAGTTGTCCGCTGCGCCGTAAATCAGTGCGCATTCGATTTACATGTAGACAAACGATTACATTATTTCAGATTTTCTCTGCGCATAATTTTCCCATATATATATATATATGGTATTCTCGCGCAGCTAACAGTTGTCTCTAGACATGAACTTGTCATCATTTCGACTTACATGATGAAAGCACCGAATTCGCAGATTATCTAAAATTGATGCGCAGTCGCCCGTCGCTCAGCGGACCATTAGCTTTTTGTCCTTTATTAGTGATGATACTCTTTGGACACATCCGTTTCAGATTACGNTTTTTGTCACAACAGTACCAGGTTACCTCTAACATCACTGCACCAACTGCGCCCAGTCACCCAGTCGCTGCCGAGACTTCGAAATATAACCTACGATATATATATATATATATATATGGTATTCTCGCGCAGCTAACAGTTGTCTCTAGACATGAACTTGTCATCATTTCGACTTACATGATGAAAGCACCGAATTCGCAGATTATCTAAAATTGATGCGCAGTCGCCCGTCGCTCAGCGGACCATTAGCTTTTTGTCCTTTATTAGTGATGATACTCTTTGGACACATCCGTTTCAGATTACGTTATTGCTAATATCAACTAAATGGCAACATCTCTTGAATATCGAAGATAGGCCTAAGACGCCGTACCACTCATTAGTTAAACGTTTTAAAAAATCTACGCAATAATGACTGCTTGCACCCCGGAGTCGAATATAATCGTATTATTCAATCAGGACCTTTAGCGTCCATTTAAAACCAACATTTCCATATGGAATGGGATAACTAAGAATTGGTTGCCGTAGTCTATTAGCGGCCTATATCATAGCTTAACATTCGGAAAGTTATTGATTCGATTATAGGTCCACCTGTCCTGCTATTTAAAGTTTTGCCCTTCCCCCTTCTGAACACCTTGACACTCAAACCTCTTGCCAGTCCCTCCACAAAACCTTCCTCAGCTCTACCATACATTTTGATATCTGTATTCTTGTTAGATCATCTACCCTTATCATTTCGTTGCACCTCGTCAATTCCCTACACTGATACCTAAACCAATCCCTCACTTGCTCCTGATCGATTTTTAATCCCTTCAAAGCCCCCTCCCTCTTTCTCTGTCATATCTACTTTTCTTTCCTATTTCCAATTCCTTCTTCCAAACTCCCCAACCTCTCTTAATATTTTATTATCCTTTTTATTCGCTTCCTCCCACATGTTCCTACGTTAATTCTTCCTTCTTATTACATAATCTGTCATTGTTCTCTCTAATTGTAATACCCACTTAATGTATCTTAATGTATTTTTTTACATAAAACCTCCATCTGTTTTTATTTCTCCCATCCCCATATTTCCACACTGTATTCCTAACCATCATATTGAATAACATCAACCTTCTATCCCAATCATCCTTACATAATTTCTAGTTCAGCATTTATAATTGTTATTGCCTTTCTTTAGCCACTTCATTAGTAATAAACATATCATCCCTATTTTTATCACTGAGCATACATTCATGAATAATTCCCCATATTTTCTATCTCCACTCCCTTCCATACTATTTTGTTTTTTCCTTCCCCTTTTTCCTCTCTTCTGCTCAACTTCTACAGCCTTTGATTTTTCACTTCATATTAGATCCAGCCTCTTCTTCAATAAATACTTTTCTGACCTTGTTACCAATTCTTTTAATCTTACAAAATTATCCACCACCAACACTATACCCTCATCATCTGCATATGCAATAGTCTGTATTATCTCGTCATTCATAGACATATATTAAATATTTGTGCGTTTAACTTACACCTCCCCTTTACATCTGTATTTATCCACAATTTTCTCCACTTTTTACCATTAACTCTCACTACTGCTGTTCGTTCCCCATAGATTTCCATTATTTTCATAAAATTCCTTCCTACTCCCACCTTTATGAGCATATTAATCACCACTCCTCCTTCAACCTTATCATACACCATTTTTAAATCTACTACCACTTACTTTTATAAAGAACTATTTTAAATAATTGAACTTCTATTATGACATTATAGTTGTATAAACAGCATTTACTTTGTCCAAATTGCTTTGATCCTTCCAATCTTTTCACGCATTCAGATCGAATTATTGTAGAAAGAGAATTAAGGGATTTATGTTTTCCCTTCGACCCGTCTAATCCGAAAGCGAAACACTAATCGAGCCCAGCACTTTTTTGTGTTATACTTCCTTTGTGTGGTCAAATAACATTGTTGCCAGCATGTGCGCTTTCCAGCGAAATGGTGAGCTCTTGTTTAATCACGATTTTGATAACACGTGCGTAAATATATGTAAAGGTATATGCTATTCCGCACATATATGTACAGATCCGTGCAATTATTGGAGAACATATAATGCGATCGAAGCAACAGGTCGTAAGCCCGGCAGCTTTATTTGGTTGTAAAAAGGAAAAAAAAATGATAACCCCCATAAAACTGCCATCACAAGACGAAACAATAATGAAATGACAAGGGCGGGTAAGTTATGGATCAATTCATTAAAAATAAATAGAAGGAAGAATAAAAAATAGACTTACATTACTTACGAATAGGAATGGAAAATCCATACTGACCGCAAAAACAGTCCATAACATATAATATGGTATACTACAAAGTCGTTCGAGGGCTTTCTCATAAATATTTACGACTGTGATTTAAATGATTAACAAATTCTTTAATCCCCCAAATAGTACCTGTGAATAATTTATCACTACAAAACATGAAATGTCTGTCATTCACAATAAAATATTAAATTCTTGAAAGTAGTTAATGTAACGAATATTTAATTATTTACAAATTAATAATTTAGCCTTGCCTTGACGTATGAATGCATATTTCTCATGAATACAGCGTGATTTATATAGCAATCCATGTAATATATTAATTACAGTATACATCCTATTTAGTCGTTGTAATACTAATAAAAAATTGTACTATATACTAAAAAACAATTCGGATAGTAGGCATTTAACTGTAAATTTTTAAATAAATTAATAAAATTAAAATCGCGTCCTTAATCTTATCTTAATGATTGGAAAATGAGAATGATAATGGAAAATCAATAGTAGACAAGATATCCAACTATAAATTTTAATTTCAATCTGCGTATTTGAGTATGGAATGCATAATAAATGCAATTATTCACATGATAGACGCATGTTAAAAACTGAGAAAAATATTTATTTAAATAATTGAACTTCTATCAATTCTATCAGTAATTTCATCTTCGCTTTGAGTTGCACAGCCTATAAATGTAATTGTCATGCACTTGCACGAATGAGTGAGAATATAAATGCGACACGGCTGTTCTGCCGAGGGCCTTTCAGTTTTATCCCAACTCCACGGCCGGCTGCAACGCAACATGTGATAGATGAACGAAAAAATTTGAGGCGATGTAATAAAAGTTTTACTTTAATAAGAATGCCAAAGAGATATACTTCATTTACTTTCTCTAGCGATGTACCCCTTCCAATGGCTTGGATGTGCGCTGGCAAAATCGTAGGTAGGGAGAAAAAAGCTCAATATACTCTCGACTCTTGTTCATTACACATATTGTTTCATACAGTACCTGCCAAAAGTTTTGTTCAATCATGAATAGCAGTGCGAGTTGAAAACAAACGTTAAAGCATTTAATATGTCTTCAAATATAAATAAACATCTCGTTGATATTTTCAGTAGTAAATGGTACCGATAACAGAACATTTGAGCATTGCACTTTTAGTGGATAAAATGGTGAATTCTTCCGTACAGTACTGTATGGATTATACGCTCCTTACCGGTTAAGAGTTTGGCCGAGAGTTGTCTCCTTTCTTTTCTGGCCTAGTGCTGTTCTTTTCTACTTTGCGCCGATCAAACCAAAGGTCACATCGCTACAGAAACTAAACGAAGTATAAATAGGAGTAATAACTACAACACTACACTTGCTTAATGCGCAGTTGTTCATCCCGCAGCGGACTAATGCGTTTTCTGTCTTTTTCAGTAGTAGCACTTGGCACTATGGCACGTAAAAGAAGACATGAAAATACTATTATAATTTTTAATGTATTCTCAAGCTCAAATTTTGTCCCGCAATTTCAATTTAACGACAAAAGATCCATGAAAACGAGTTGTTTTGTGTTTTAATGAATACTAGATGTGAAACCCAAACTTGAATACATACTTAGATGCATTAAACGAAGATAGAGTTTCACTGTTTTTCTTGTAACCGTCACTTATGGGGAAGCATAGAGCTTGCCTACCCTAACTGCATTATCTGAATGATTCGCACTGGTGCTACCAGTACCTTACTCGTTTCTATTGTAAGCCGATTTTTACATATCCCAAAAACTAAGACATTCCACATCTTCTGAACCACTATTTGCAAACAGTAATGTAATCTAGTTTATCCTCTGCTTCTCTTTACTCCCGTTTCTGCTTCTAATAACCCTTCATGTCTCAGGATCATACTATGTATTTTTTGACTTCCATAGCGTCCTCTGTTATCCTGTTTTTTACTGTGCCTCGTCATTTCTAACCTTTTCTGGTCGTGGTATATTTCCGTCTTCCGTCGTACCCACATTTCGCACCCGTACTAATCCGTACCCCGAAGATAAAATACTTATAATAATCGTTTTCGATTTTCAATGTGCACCGTTTTCCCTTCCTAACCTAAATCCGCATATTTACATGAGATTGCAATAATTTTGCTACTGGTACAATATTAACATACCAATGTGGACGAATTTAATTAAAGCAGAGAGGATAAAACATTTTTGAATAGGTCGTCACCTACATAAAACGTCTCATTTGTTACATCCCATGTTTGATTAGAATATTTGATAAAAAATCCATAAAGTCGTCGTGTCATTGTATTGAAATTCAAAGCGCGCAATTTGTTTTGTTACCGATGACGGTTTGTATCGATGCGAAATTTGAAAGTAAAATTTACATACAAATACGGTGATTTGTCTTTCAAATTCATCACTTCCAGTTGATAGCTGTGATGGTATAGACACAGCGATTGGTTTTTCATTATTTTTTCCTTTCTGCATAAAACATATTCACAAAATGCGAAATGTCCTCATACAGAACACATTTCTTATTCAGAAATCATGTAGAAATTCCAAAAAACAAATTTGAAAGTATAGCTTATAACGTAGATGTTTGAAATTCGATATTAGTTTCATAAAGGTTAAACTACGCGAATGTATTATCTATCAATGATTCAATATGGACATGCATTGAGTTCAGGAAGACTAGAAACAAGAGACCCAACTGGAGTGGAGAATAAATGGTTTTTAGTCATCCTATGCACTAATGGCAAATTAAGTTGCGAACATATGGTGACCATATTCTACTACATGTCATCATCAGAGGTTGACATCACCTTTTGAACAATGTGATATGGTTCAGGAAAATTCATAAAAATACCTTTTCATAGAAATAATAAACCAATATAAGTTCTATAAAGGCAATTTAAAGCTTTTGAAGGGTGTTACGTTTTATCCAAAAGATTGTCACCCTTCGATTAGCATAAGATAATTTTCGGAGAAGCAGATGATTTTTTCAGATAGTCATGGTTGGAAAATATAATCAACAAGTTCAACAAATTAGGCATAAAGTGAAAAATATGCCGACAAAAAAATGCGCAATTTCTACAGTGCTCCGGAAAAGAAGATACAGAAATAGAATGAGTCATTTCGGACCACTCAGTGATGTATATGTTACCGGAAATGTATGAAATCTAGGAATTATATACAATTCCTAGCAAATAGACTATTTAGGAAATCTATAAAATATAGTTTCAAAGATTTTTAATACACACATATCCTAGGAAATAATGTATACATTTCATAGGAATTGTCTGAAATTTCGATATTGTACAAGGAAATGTATAAAATAAATGATATATATATTTTGAATCAAATTTAAATGATTTCTATGAGTAAAATGAATAAAACACGTTAGTAAACTGAGAATCAGAGTTATCTGTGTTTACGGGGTTCTAGTGCGATCGCCTGATGTATATTCATTAGTGATATTATTGTTCGGTTAGGTTAGGTTTAAAGATGTATATACATTAGTGTGTATAGGCTAGAGTTTCTTTAACGCCCCTGCCCGCCGGAGATGAGCTTATATGTTGGAATAATGTCTTCGGAAAGTATCTTCGCGCAAAAAACACTTTTGGGTGTTTCATTCCCACCAGCCAGTAATGCTGTTCTTACTTATTTGTTATTCTAGTTGTAGTGTTAGTATATAAGTTAGGATTAGTGTGTGTAAATAAACTGTGTAAAAAGAAAGCAAAGACTTATCAACCAAATAATTACGTCACCACTATATATAGGTACATCGCCAAACAGCCTGCAATATCAGAACAAAGGCTTTCACGGCCGGAATCCATACTGGAATGAATATTCGGGCTATAGGGCCGTGTTCCAGACGTTTCGTAAGCTACTCAGTGAAGTTAGATATACCAATTTCTTGGTATATGTACTGGTTTTTCAAGATTTGTACCATGTACCTAGCCACTACTTCCTTGGTATGCAAACATACCAAGTTCTAAATATTGACCAAATTAACTAAGTGTGCCATCTAGTATGGAATCAAATAACAATTAATAATTTTCTTTTTTCTTGTTATTTCTCATTATTTTCAGATACTTTCAATTTGAAAGTTAAAGTTTCAAATCCGTTGAAAGATTAGGGCATATGCGCTGATGTCGACGCGTTCTGTTTCTTTACCGTTCACATAATAAGTAAATTTCACAGTGATAGCTCAGTCGAAAAGAACTGGAAAACATCATAGACGGTTAATTTAAAAAGAGCTTGAAGGGTATATTTATTGAATCGTACTACACTGTCACTGTTATATCGAAATTTATTTTATTGGAATACTATTCTTAAGTAAGTAATACATATGCTATTTTGTATTCCGTGAACACATACTTTGTTTAGTTTCTGTAGCGATGTGACCTTCAGTTTGACCGGCGCAAAGTAGAAAAGAACAGCACTAAGCCAGAAAAGGAAGGAGACAACACTCGGCCAAACTCTTAACCGGTGAGGCGCGTATAATCCGTACAGTACTGCACGGAAAAATTGACCATTTCATCGACTACAATTGCATTGCTCAAATGTGCTCTTATTGGTACCATTTACTACTGAAAATATCAACGAGATGTTTATTTATATTTGAAGACATATTAAAGGCTTTAACGCTTGTTTTCGACTCGCACTACTATTCATGATTGAACAAAACTTGTGGCAGGTACTGTATGAAAAAGTATGTTTAATGAACAAGAGTGGAGAGTATAATGAGCTTTTTTCTCCCTACCTACGATTTTCCCAGCTCGCATCCAAGACATTGGAAGGGGCACATCGCTAGAGAAAGTAAATTAAGTATAGCAATTTTGCTTTGAAAATACCAGCTTTTTTGTCACAACAGTACCAGGTTACCTCTAACATCACTGCACCAACTGCGCCCAGTCACCCAGTCGCTGCCGAGACTTCGAAATATAACCTACGTTCACGTTGTCAACGCAGCACTACCACTGGGGATGTCAGCCGCAGTAGCTGACGAAACGTCTGGACACAATAGTTCACTTAGACCACGGCCCTATAGCCCGAATCTTCATTCTACTAAGCCTGCAATATCATTGCCTATTTAGCATTACCTGTTTGTTATACATTGCCGACTGCAATTTAGGAAATGTATATATTTCCTAGGAAATGTGTCTAATATAATTTATTTCACACATTTCCGGGCGATTTTAGAAATTATATATATTTCCTACGAATTATATACAATGACGAATTTCTTTCCGGTAACATATACAATGCATTGTATATATATTGTTGCATCTTTACATTACTATGTTTTATTTTATTTTGCATACTAATTTTATTATTGTCGGAAATTTTAAGTATTATTTTCTATTTGTATACAAATTCAGTTTTATTATTCATTTTGTTATTTAGCTATACCAGGTATATTATTTATCAAATGCAAACAGTAATTTCAGTATTTTGGAACCATAAAATTTATAATGTATTCTACTATCTTATTGTAACATTTCTTCCTTTGTAAAGTCACGTTCGCTATATTACTGTAATTTCCAAATTTAAATTCACTTATTTTGTCTGTACCTGAAATGGGGTATTGACCTGACTGACAGGGTCGCCTTGCACCCTCAATGTTATTGTTAACGCCCACTGGCGAAGCTATTTATGTAATTAGTAATACACATTTTGATCAGTATCAAGAGAGTATCGAATCAGTATCAAATCAGTATCGAAACAGTATCAACAAGCAACAATCAATTCATATTCAATCATAGAGCCTACTTTTATACTTTTACATCTAATTTTATTTATTTAGTTTATTTTAATTCTACGTGTAAGTTAAGTGTTGACTATTAAATATTTAAAACAACAATCGTTATCATTTACATAAAATAGTTTGCTCGCAATTAATTTGGCGTGTAAAGTGAGAATACCAGAAAGAACTCTTTCAATTAAAATTTATTTTCTCACAACAAACATATATTATTTCCGATGTGCAACAACCAACAATCAGCCTTTTGAAAAAACTCACTTTCTTTGAAAACCTTAGTAGAAATATTACAAAGGAAAAAGAAAAAAAAGGGAGAAACCCAAAAACCCAAGCTCATTTTATTCAAACATGCGGTAAAAGTAAGTTGGCTCGGCATACGTAAACTTCGCTTTAACACATTCTTTCTCTCGCCTCCGTCGCGTCGTCGAGGTCGCAGCACGACGCCGACGCAACGACGTGAATAATAAAAGAGTGCGCTTGCAAATCCAGTTTCCGCGATACGAGAAAAACAAATTGAGTAAAGCGATCGCGCTTTTGAAGGAAAGTGGCAGGACAAAGGAGGAAATTCCTTTCCTGAAAATCCGGTACCTTCGACAAAAGCATTTTTACAATAATTTATACTTTATTACGTGTACATACGTACCCAGGCACCTATCATAAATACGAAATACTTACGTACAATCGAAAATATCGGATGCGATGGAATAATATCCTTCACGATTGTAAAAATTGAATTCTAATTTAAAAATCCTTGTTCTATCTCATAAAAGATAGACTTTAATTTGATAAAATTCAGATGAAGATGCAGACTTTATGAAAATATCAAAGAATTTTTGCGATCCCTGGTAATTTGATACGTAAATTAGGACAGTAAAATAATAAAATGAAATTAGAAAAAACCTCGAATGATGAGCAAATACATACCGGTCGAGAAAAGCTAAAATGATATAAAAATGACACACGTAAACCTTTTTTCAGAATTACTGCGCCCAACATTTCTTTATTAAGTAAAATAATTGCCCATAGAAAAACACTGATACGAAGTATGATTAAAAAATAACGAGAATTTTTCATTTCTTCAAAAAGGATTTTTTTAATCATTAACGTCTATTCCATCCCGTTATAAATGGTGCCCTTTTGATATAATACACTCCAAATTGCGGGCCGTTTTTTTTTTCAATTACCTCACGAAAATTGCGTAAAACTTATACAGTCGACTCTCGTTAATTCAAACCTGCGATAATTCGAACCTTTCTATAATTCAAAGTTATTACAAGTACCCTACAAAATCTCTTTATATTTCGAACTAAATCAATACATTTTTATGCACTTGGTAATTCGAACGAAAAAATCATTGCTACGTAACAAAACGACGCGCTAATTCGAACTCATCGGCGTCAAACACTCGACAATTCGAAGTTGCAGAGAGAAAGAGACAGTATGATTGTCAGTACATACATTTTGAGGCAATTCAAACTTCTATCATCGTATCATCGAGCCTTTGTTTTTGTTATGATTAGTTTGACACACACACTTCCGCACAAATTGGTTTGTTTAGTTATGTTTCAGTTATTGTCACTCTTTCGTTGTATACAGATTAAAAGTTCGAAAGATTAAATATCGAACCATTTGATAATTTCAAACACTCGATAATTCGTAATATTTTAATAGTCCCCCTGTACATCTAACTCCTTATGAACTCTATAACCGGTCACTAAAATCGTTTCTAAAAATTGTTTACGTCTCCCACCTTATTTCTATTCATTACTATGTAAACTTCAAGAAAAAATAGAAATGTCGTTAATATCCATGTACAGATGTCGCTCGAAAAGATCTAAAGTACCTATTCTACTTGGAAATATAAAAAATCTTGAGCTATCTTTGAATATCAATAGATCCGACTTACAATTTTTCAGGATCTTTATAATATTTATTGTAGAAAATAGTGGAACGAGAAAAACAATAGAAAAATAAAAAATCGACTTTCGATGAAATTTTTTTTTGAAATGTTCTTTAGAGGAGGCTCTTAAATCAAGATAAACTAACATATTTTCGTAGGAGACTAAAAAAACATATTCGCTTTTATTGGGTCATCCTAATAGATTTGTTGTAAACACCACTGGCAGAGAAACAAATCATGTGGAATTTATGGGTGTGCCATTCTGATTTTTTTTTCGAAGTAGTCATAGCCTCATCATCATAAGGTCGTCACTGCTAAGACTGGTTGGACACGCACCACCACTCCTTCTTATCCTGAACTTATCTTCGCATTTCCTTAAAATTAGAACATCCCACATCCTTAATAATTTGCGAACAGTAGTCTAATCTAGGTTTACCTCTGCGCCTCTTAACTCCTGTTTTTGCCTCTAATATGTCTCTGACTGGACCTTCATGCCTGAGACTATTAACTTCTATAGAGTCCTCTGTTCTCCTACTCTTTCTAATACCTCTTCATTTATAACCTTCTTTATCTACGGTGTCCTCTTCATTTGCCGGTAACACCACATTTCGAACACTTAATTGTTCGCTTGCATAGACCCTGCGTCATCCGCTGCTTTGTATCCCTACTACTGCTTCTGTCCTGACATACCTAACTTCCTAGATAACTAAAATCAGCCACTTCTTCTAATCTTTCGTCTCCTACCTTTATATTCGCTCTTTCCTTACTTTTTCTTCCCTTGCATACCAGTATTTTTGTTTCACTTTTGTTTATTTTCATACAATACTGTTTTGTCAATATCGCTTCCATTTTATTTAAAGCTATCTCTAGGTTATCCTTGCTAGATGCTCATCTGCAAATCTAAGCATACTAATTTTTTGCCCCTGTATATCTATCCCTACAATTGTACTGTCTTTAATGATGCTGATCACGTCTTCGATGTATAGATTAAAAAGTAGCGCTGACAGTGTGCATCCCTGTCTGACTCCTTTCCTAATATTTACTTCTCTAGATTACTGTCCCAGCTCTATAACTGTCTGTTGCTCTTTATACAAACTAATTATCACTCTTCTATCTCTGTAACTCATCCCTACATTTTTATGTTAAAGTTAACATCTTGTCCCATTTAACATTGTCAAAAGCTTTTTCTAAATCTACAAATCCTATGTACGCACTCTTTCCTTTTTCTATTGTTTTCTCTATTGTTACCCGTAAGGCTGGAATGACCTCCCGCGTTCCTCTGTTTCTTCTAAACCCAATTTGATCTTCCCCTAATAGTTCTTCATAGCCTACTAGTTACTAGTTAAACACAAAAGGAAATCATAAATTATGAACTTGTTATTGAAGATAAGCCCTCCTTATGCATAATAAATATAAAAAAATAAAGGATGTTCCATTTAATTAATTTAATTAATAGCTAATAGGAATAAAACATTCGAAAGTCTTTTTACTCTAACTAGTTGCATGTTTAACCTAACCTAATTTAACCTTGATTTCAAAAATTCTTAACCACAAGTAGTTATGTCATACCGAGCTAAATTTTCTGGGTATTTTTATGTCACAGTGTGGAACAATTAACAGAAATGTTTTAAACTCATGCCGTAGCATCAATATATTCGGACGACGGCAAATGACCATTTCCTCGAGCCAAAAACGACAAACTACGACAGACGAACACAACAGAGAGTGAAAGACATGCAACAACTTAAACCAATTTCCGGTTCCGTTGAATGTTTGATGAGAGTAAACAGTAAATTATAGAATACGAGAGAACAGCACGGCGAAGTAATTACGAATTTACGTTGCCCATTACGGTCCTGATTAGATTCGAAAACCAAATGGAACTGCTGATTTTTCTCTTCTTTTTTTTTAGCACAGGCGGTCCGATATCATTACAAAACCATGTGCATATGTGCGTAACTCAAAATGCTAACTTCCCCTTTAATCACCTCGCTAACTACGTAAAGGTAATTGGATTTCTGCGACAGTTAACACTAGTATCATCCCCTTTTTAATTAACACACAAACATAAAGTTTATAATAAACATTAAATATTGGATTAAAATTGAAGACACTTACAATTAGACAGGTTAATTTCAGATTATATAATTAACTACTTTTTCCCCGCGGCTTGACTCGCAGAAATTAATATTGTTTCCCCACAAAACCTTTTAACTCCCAATTCACCCTTACAACGTTTTAATTTTATGTAATGTCGTCATCATAGATTTGAAATATAAACGTAGCAACAACATTTCATCCTTAAGGGTTGATTTTTAAAAATTGCCAAAACACGTATTTGTTTAGTTTCAACAATGAGCAACCTTCGATTAAATCCAAGTACAAATAAAATATATCCCATGGAAACGTTGCAACCTCTATTCAATTGAATAAAAATATCAAATAGCATATGTGCCAAGTTTCAAGTAAATTCAACCACAAAAAGGTATGTCCTAAACAAAAATTGCAACACCTTCTTACTCTCCCCCCCCTTTGGAGGTTGAATTTTTTAAAATGTCGAGATAGGTCTTTCAGAAATTAAATGAGAGATCATTAGGACCAAGTTTCAAGTAAATCTGACCACAAATAATGTATGTTCCATTTAAACATTGCAACTCCTCTTCACCACTCATCCCCCCCCCCAACAGAGATTGGATTTTTAACCAGTTTCAAGTAAATCGGACCAAAAACAAACATGCAATCTTTGCAAACCCCTTTCAGCTTCCTAAAGAGGTAGAATTTTGTAAAATGTTGAAATAGTTATGTACGTCACTAATGTCATTATATTAATTTTTACAAAATTATATTAAAATACTTGACAATTGTTTCGCCTTACCTACTTAGGCTTCATCAGAAGTCTAACAACAAAAGACACAAAAAGAAAAATATTTAATACTTCAAACGTAAATTGGTGTTTATATATTTGTTAATTTCGCAAGTTTCAAAAGAAAGAGTTTATATTTTTTACTTTTATAATGTAAAATTTCAAAATCGGCATTAAAATAATAACCTTCATTGATCAAGTATTTACCGTAATTTTATACATTCAAAGAATTTTTATGTTCACTTAATTATTTTTAAAAGTACGTTCAGTATGACCCACCTATACAAATTGTTATATACAGGGTGTCCCATTTATAATAATTAAAAAAGAAACCATGGCTTCCTGACACAAAATACAACAATAAAGTGTTATACAATTTTTTAATCCAGTGACAATTGAGCTCGCAAATCGTCTTTGTAAATTTGAACATACAATTTGTTTCATTACGGGCCTGGATCTATGCGACTAAAGTCGCTCAGCTGATCTAGTGTGGATGTAACAAGTACCTACCGGGAGGAAGCCGAATGCACTTGCACCTTGTAAAAAAAAGGTAAAAGTGAAAAAGAAATGCGTACCTTTTACAAAAAATGTTGAAATTGTCAGCCATTCCGTTCAATGCAACACTGACAACGGCATACCCAGTTGCTGCGAATTTTGGCCCAGATACTGGGAATATTTCGAATTATACGATAGGCATTGGTAATGTAACTCACCACCAACTGACGGTTGAATAAAAACGCTACTAGAATGCACTATCACACTACTAATTGTCCTTATTGTAATAGTCTTTTATGAAATGACCACTAAATAAATAAACTAACACTAACAAACAAGTAAATTCCACAACAATCCAAAGCGAACTGAACAACCTGTTAGAAACTACAACATTATGTGTATTTATTCCAGTCACTTCAAGCAGGGTAATTATACGAGCTTATATCAACGTTTAGCTTTTTAAATTTAATGAAAACAAAATAACCAAAATTGGTCCGTCTGGAAACATCCTTGTATTACTCCACGTGGGGTTAATGAGCCCTGCCAGGCAAAAGTAACGTTTAACACATGTGAATGGTCAAAGTAGGTCTGCATCTTGTCTCAACTTCCAATTGTAACCAGAGTGACGATGGGGATGGTGTCATTGTGAAAACTGACACACAGAATATTGAAGATGCTAGAAAAACGGCGTCAGAAAATCTTCAAAAGCAAGCTAAAAAAATGAAACCTTCTTCGGATAAATCCCATCCACGAGCCAACATTGGAGACAATGTTACTATAGCAATTCCAAATGTAGACAAAACCAGATGCGACCTCAGAAACAGGTTATTCTTTATAGAAATGATCAGGGTCTTAGAAAATTATATTGCAGGTACTGGTTTATATCTAAATGTTCCTCGAATATTTGTAGTATAAAAAGCAATTTTTAAATTATTATGAATACAGACAAATCTGTAATATTTAATTATTTCGGAGTCTACTAAATAAATTATAAAATTTGTTACACCAGTAGAGGTAAAATCCTACAACCATAACCATTAAACAATGCTCCGGTCACTGCCGAGACTTCGAGCATTCGAGGTGTACCTTTCGTCCGTGTTGTCAATGCAGTTTCCACTGAAGATGTCAGCAGTCAACCCCACTTGCCGACAACGCGACGTTCCGACCACGGTCATCAACCCGAATCTATATAATGGACCAGTGAGTTTAGACCACTATCTCCATCCCATTCAATACATAACACTGACACCTATTTCCATTAAATTTGGCATAAAAACGTAGATTGCTCACTCAAAAACAGCAATGATGAAATTATTGAGAAAATAATTTTCTTGACCCACCCCCATGGAGAGAATGGTGTACCGCAACACATTCAAACGCTCTACTCCATAGTAAATGATTCTAAAGGATGTTGAGACGCTCCGTCAATAACGAATGTAACAAGCAAAAAGAAAACTGTTTGCTGCACCTGTAGAAAACGAAAAGCTTCCGGAAATACCGCAATAGACGTAAGTAGTTGGGTAATTTTCTTGTCTAGTTACCTCTGAGTCTGAACTGAAAAGCTGAAGCTTCGAAAGCCATCGTACTCAACCACCCATTATCCGAAAGCAGATTTATCGCAAAACGGTAGGTAGACGTTTAAAAGATTAAAGGATTCTGTCTGGCTAGAAGCCGTAATAAGACCGTATCATGAATGGTTTGCATAGCATTTAAGGAGGTAAAGAAGGCCGCTATTCAGCACCTACGTTCTTAATGTATTAACTAATCATTGTAAAACAGTTAAAATTTGTTAGAACATTTGTCATATACACTTCATAGTTTCTTCAAAATTGAACGGGCGAGAGGTAACCTTTTATTAGTCTTAAACTTTTAATAATTATTTACTGTGGGCTTTATTTATTTATCTATGTAATACCTATTGGAATAAGTTTTCTACCTTTTTGGCTATTTTCTGAAATAATAAAAACAACAATATACTTTGAGAAAGTTACTCTGAAAACTTTTTAATCTAAAAATCTATTGTGTCTTCCAAATATGTGCGTATCAGGCGTTTTGATCCCCCGACAAAATGTCCCAGACAAAATATCCCTGACAAAATATCCCTAAACGAAATATCCCCGTGACAAAATATCTCCAGACTAAATATCACCGAACAAAAGCCCCGATAATAAATTATCGAACCGATACTCCAATAAATAATATAAAATTCATATACTTCATTTCATATATTTATTTGTATTTATTTAATAATAATAACGTTTGATTGTCAGTAATATATAAGTCATTAAATCGATAGGGTTAGGTTAGGTTGCGCTGGATTGACGGGTTGGATTGTATTATGTTTGATCATGTGAGGTGTGGTTGGTAAGGAAGGGAACGTACGGCAAGGTAGCATGGTGCAAGTTTGACAGGGTTAGGTTAGGTTAGGTTGAATAAAATATTGGAAAAAAATTCTTATAGCGATTTTTAGGTTGGGGGGGATATTTTGTTTAGGAATATTTAGTCTGGAGATATATTGTCACGGGGACATTTTGTCACGGGGATATTTTGTCCGGGGATATTTTATCGGGGATATTATGTCGGGGGATGAAAAATCATGAAACCAATATATGATTTGGATTGTAACTAAAAACAACTTAACAATAACACCATAAATAATAATTTAGAGCTAATACCTAGTAATCAAAACTGGAGACGAGAAGCCTAAAAATTGCCGGTCTTTTGGAGGAAAATAGTTGGAAGCGTTTGAGGCATAAACGGATGATGAAAATATAGTAGATATGAAAGTTTAGAAATGAAAAGGTAGTTGAAATGTCACTGTAGAAGCCAATAAGGATAAGTAATGTTGGTACATAGTCTATAAGTATTACAATTCACAAGTGGTTAAAGACGTCTGATCTTCCAGTCTTAGGATAGGAACCAGCCTTCAAACTGATGACTCTGGGATGATGATTAGACTATAACACAACCACAAAAAAAAATTCAGCCTGGGGATCTAACTAAGTGTAAATACTGTTTGTTTTTGGGGTCGCTGAATCTAAATCCCAGATCAATTTAAACCCATCACGTTGGGACCCTTTTGGACATAACTTCAAAAAACACTCCAAAATCCAGTAAAACAGTTAATCATGATAATCCCAAACGATTTTAAACCAAAAACCCTAAACCAATCAACTCTTCCACGAAATGTGTTTTTCTATACACTAGTAACTACACCAGAAGGTAGGGGGCAAGGCCCTCTTCAGTCTCCTTTCAGGAATCGTGGGAATGGGTGGGTGGTGGTTCGGGTAAGAAAAATGAGACGGACGAGACAGAAGACTGCGGGCAGAATATTCTAGGAGAGCAGTATCCTAAAACACTTAATAATGCCTCAATGCCAGATAATCAAATACTGCAGAACATAAACCGAACCATGCCCTTCAAAAGTGATCTAGGTCTATGTACAGAATCATTGGTAAGGTCATATTCAGATTTGTATTAAACAGAATTAAAAAACAAAAAAAAACAGCAAACAGCGCAACAAGTAGAATGAAGATTCGGGCTATAAGGCCGTGGTCTAAGTGAACTGTTCCGTCCAGACGTTTCGTCAGCTACCGCGGCTGACATCTTCAGCTCGACAGCGACGAGACTTCGAGATATAACCTACGTTCACGTTGTCAACGCAGCCCTACCACTGAAGATGTTAGCCGCAGTAGCTGACGAAACGTCTGGACGTAACAGTTCACTTAGACCACGGCGCTATAGCCCGAATCTTCATTCTACTATGGATTCCGACCGTGAAAGCCTTTGTTCTTATAGCGCAACAAGTGTTTTCAATAGCATTAATTTTTTAATCCTATTTCGCACAATATTCGTTAAAATACGTACCCAACGTCAATTTCTATGTAAATACATATTTCACACCGAACGGGTTGATAATAGACAAATTTGCAAGCTTCGCCGAACACCAAGTCCCATTCCGCGAAAATGGCACCCAATCGGGTAGCACTGCTGATGGTGCCTTTTGTTGAATATTGCAAAAATCGATGAGTTGTGCTACTAAAGCTACAACGAAACGGGGGAGGCATTTTTTTCCGAATAATAAAGAGCTCGACGGGCCATTTAACTTTTAACGCGTCATTACAGGTGTATACGTAACGTTCCAACCGTTTTATATTCGATTTTTGTTTTTCATTCCAGCCAAAATGCATTCACACGGTAAATGCAATTTTATCCCCACGGCACACTAACGGAAATTTTATGAGGAAATCAAAAACAATTAAAAATATTTTTGTTTGTGTTTCATACACCTTAATAAGGTATTGTGTACTATTCAATTACTCTATTTTTATACGCATGCAGGCTTACATAAACCTACGTGGATACATATATTAGTTTGGAAATTCAAAAAAATCATTTATTAAGTTTCCAAAATGTGTTCCGAGGAACCCTGCTGCGCTCCACTCACAGGGGTTCCGCGAGATACGGCGTTTTTTGTCGTAACAAATATATACAAAATTCTACAAAAAGCAACCTTCTGTATTTAACCGTAACAACGACATATTTTTAATAACCAAATCAATAATAAAATGCCAAATGCTAACGAATCATATGAGAAGATTCGGCTTTACCTAATTATAAAATAATTTGAATACAATTGTTCATTGGTTTATTCCTATTTCCTAGTTTATTTTTTTTTGTTTATTTTTGGTTCTAGGCGTGTTCAATATTATTTGAATTTGAATAATTTAGGAAAATTATGAAGGTGGAGCTAAGGGTTGTAGATAAAAGAAGGGAACCAATAGTAAGAAAATGTGATTTGAAAAATGCTGAAGATAGAAAATATAGAATTAAGTTGTTGAACCCAAATCACCGAAGAAACCCCTCATAAAGTAGCAATTAGGAAGGACAGTGAAGTACAGACGTCATGCAGTACGCGAAGTTGAAATGTTAATAGGGATTATAGGGAAGCACAGTAATAAAAGTTATTGGCACAGATGGATATAATACAAAAGCTTTAGAAGATAATGTTGAGAAATATTTACACAGAAAGATACAGGGTGCTCTAATTGATGTTGGTCGCTACATATTTATTATCATTATTGTATGCATACATAGAGAAGTAAATATTAGGAAGGAACTCAGACAAGGATGCTCATTGTCACCGCTACTCTTTAATCTATACATCGAAGACGCGATCAGCATCATTAAAGACAGTACAACTGTAGGGATAGATTTACAGGGGCAAAAGATTAGTATGCTTAGATTTGCAGATGATATAGCAATATTAGCATCTAGCAAAGAGGAGTTAGAGATAGTTTTAAATAAAATAGCTGCGATACGAACAAAACAGTATTGTAAGAAAATAAATAAAAGTAAAACAAAATACTGGTATTTCTCGAAAAAATGTGAGTTACAAGATCAGATATGGGTAAAACAATATATATATTTAGAAATTCGAAAAAGGTTGTTAAAGGTGTATGTGTGGATTGCGACGCTGTACAATGGGCGCTGCGGAAAAAAAATGGCTAGAAGCGTTCGAAATGTGGTGTTACAGGTGAATGAGGAGGATACCATGAATAGAGAAGGTTAGAAATGGAGAGGAATTAGAAAGAATAGGAGAACAGAGAACTTGGAAGTCAATAAGAAATAGGCGAGGTGGGTTGACACGTCTGGTCAGAGACATATTAGAGGCAGAGACGGGAGTTAGGAGGGGTAGAGGTAGGCCTAAATTAGATTACTGTTCGCAAACAGTTAGGTAGGTGGGTTGTTCTAGTTTTAGGGAAATGCGAAGATTAGCTTAAGATAGGAAAGAGTGGAGGTATTTAGTATCAAATATAAAGAAGACGTGATTTTTGTTAAATTTTCATCGTTTTACTTTAAGTATTTTTTAAACTAATAATAGGAAGAGAATTTTTCAAGAATGTACTTCGATGAAAAATTTAATTTCCTACAAAAAAGTATACTTATAAGTGTGTGAAAAATGATGTTCACTCACAGTGGCAAGTGAGTACAAGTAAAACACAGATGACTTAGCAAGTCCTTTTGGCACTTTTCTTTAGATAAAATTTAAAACCCAGTTAAAGCATTATTCTAAATAATTCTTTTAAAAAGAAAAGTTTACAATAACTTAAGTCTTTTTTCATGAAACAAGCAGGATCTTCACGCTATAAAGATAAATAAAGAACTCCCCTTATAGCATCACGGCAATTATAAATTTTCAATTGAAAACATATTAAAAATAATAGCAGTAAAGGTGACTATCTAACCTCTAACCATTAAATTCCCTAACATGCAAATGCGTAATTTAGCGGTTACTCCATAAAATCTGAGAGGTAGGAGGTAACAATGAAAATTCCTTTGGAATGTACGTTCGTATTAGAATTTCGAACTTGGCAGAGAATGTGGGGACTGTAAGGAATGTGCCATTGAACCCAAGGTCCGGATTGGCAATCAAGTGTTGCACATCTAGATATAATAGCATACTAGAACAATGGTTCACTTAAAGGCCAGCAGTAAATTTAATTAAGCTACGGTCCTGCCTCGGAGACAGGTGAAGAGGTTAAGCAACCGACTGGAAATGGCAATAATAGCTCCGAAACTGCGAATCTTGGCTCTTTGTCCTAATATCCACTCCAGCTATGTTCATACTAAAATCTTGTGTGACAATTCAATTAAATATTCTCGGGAATTATTTCTTCAGACTAATAACAAATTACGTACAAATTTACTTAAATATACTTCATTTAATTCTCTAGCGATGTGCCCCTTCCAGTGTCTTGAATGCGCGCTGGCAAAATTGTAGGTAGGAAGAAAAAAGCTCATTATACTCTCGACTCTTGTTCATTAAACACAATTTTTCATACAGTACCTGCCAAAAGTTTTGTTCAATCATGAATAGTAGTGCGAGTCGAAAATAAGCGTTTAACGCCTTTAATATGTCTTCAAATATAAATAAACATCTCGTTGATATTTTCAGTACTAAATGGTACCAATAACAGCACATGTGAGCAATGCAATTGTGGTGGATAAAATTGTCAATTTTTCCGTGCAGTACTGTACGGATTATACGCTCCTCACACGTTAAGAGTTTGGCCGAGAGTTGTCTCCTTTCTTTTCTGGCCTAGTGCTGTTCTTTTCTACTTTGCGCCGGTCAAACTGAAGGCCACATCGCTACACAAAGTAAACGAAGTATAGTAGATGGCCCACGCAAGATTCGGTGCCTTTTGTACATGAAATTTTCATGCCTTTTCGCACCCATACAAATTTATATATATAAAAAAAAGTCGTGTTAGTTACACTGTTTGCCTGAAAATTGGTGAGGAGGTAGCTTACAACCAGGAGACGGACATAAGATACTTTTATCCCGTCCCCGTGGGGGGAGAGAAGTGGTGAAGAGGAGTTGCAGTGTTTAACTAAAGTGGGGGGGGGGTAAAAAGGTGTTGCAATTTTTGTTTGGGAGATACTTTATTTGTAATTGAATTTACTAGAAATTTAGTATATTTGCTGTTGGATATTATTAATCAAATGAAGAGAGTTTGCAACGTTTCCATAGGGCATATTTTATTTGTACTCGGATTTAATCGAAGGTTGCTCATTGTTGAAATTAAGCAAATACGTGTTTTGGCAATTTTTAAAAATCAACCCTTAAGGATGAAATGTTGTTGATACGTTTGTATTTGAAATCTAAGATGGTAACATTATATAAAATTAAAACGTTGTAAGGGCGAATTGGGAGTTTTTATTAATTTCTGCGAGTCAAGCCGCGGGGAAAAGCTAATAAGATACAAGGTCGTCACTCTTAAATTCCCCTAAAACTAGAACATCCTACATCCTTAACTATCAGCGAATAGTAATCTAATCTAGGTCTACCTCTACTCCTCTTAACTTCCGTTTCTGCCTCTAATATGTCTCTGACTAGCCCTTCCTGCCTGATAAAGTGTCCTACCATAGAGTCCTCTGTTCTCCTATTCTTTCTGAAATCTCTTTATTTCTAACCTTCTTTATCCACAGCATAGAAGTGACTTCTTATTATAGATACATAATATAATAGATTAAAGTCGAAACCCCGAAAGTCGGTTGCACCAAATTTGGTCCCATTTTTCACATTTATGTCTTTATTAATTCATCATTAAATTTGCATGTATGTATAAAAAAATAAATTGCTTATTAGTTCTTAAAACTAACCGCCCCAATAACCTTGTCAAAAATCAATAACTTGCTTGTATCGCCTTTTTTTTTCGGAACATAGCTGACCCACTGTCTTGTATACAGATCAGAGGTAATCAATCCGTTGCCCATAGTATTAATATAGTAAATAAGCAGCCAATGTAGTGAAAAACTAAAAGAAAATCACCGTACGAATTATCTACTCAGGCATAGGTACCAGCCATTATCTAGAAGTAGCTCAAGAAGAATGCTACGAGTATAATAACTTGTTATAGAAGAGTGGGTTACTTGCACCCTTTCGTTTAAATTGGATGCCGACATTGGCGTCACTGCCACCGCAACTACCCCATCCACCGCCGTCAGCCAGCGTCGCCGCCGCCTCTGCGCTTCCAACATGTAAATTGGAAAGCTTCCGTTGCAGACCGAATAAAGAAATGTAAAACAGGTGAGTCAGGGGGTGATTTATGCGTCTGCAGTAGGCACCGTTAACGTTAATTTACGGCATGAACTGCAAACACGAAAAGTCGATGTTGAAAGGTTCAATACCTGCAAAGTGTCTTTTATATGTTACTCCTTAACTGCAACATTACTCGCGTTCCACCCCACAAAATACTTTTACAGATTGGTAACGTATACACGTCACACCATTTTTAAACGTTCAGTTCACGGAAACGCCTTCAACGTTACAATATATGTATTTTGTACCTATTTCACTTATAGCATAACACTAAACTAAAAATAATGAAATTATGAAACAGGAACCAAACGCTTAGGTAAAATTTTGCAATTTTGTAATGTACAATCGTTACCAATGGAAAATGATGTTACAACAAAAGAAGGCGTATGACATCATCACTCCTTCTGCAGGGGGAATACCCTATTTG
Organism: Agrilus planipennis; assembly: GCF_000699045.2. NCBI lineage: Eukaryota > Metazoa > Arthropoda > Insecta > Coleoptera > Buprestidae > Agrilus > Agrilus planipennis. The sequence continues at coordinate 556,056 of NW_020442444.1, forward strand.
AGTTATCCGGATCACGTACAATTTGTGCTGGTCAGTACCTTACCGCTGCAACCCGCGATAAGAAATTTCGTTCCAATTATATCAAATCTAAACGAACATTTTTCATAAATCAAAAGACGATAGTTTAAAATATTATACAGGGTGTTCCAAGCATGCGCGTTTCCTAAATAACTGCTCTACAGTTGAACATATCAAAAAATGTTTCTTATAAAAGGGGTACCATATAAGTATCTCCATATCTTAAAATTATTTTCGATTATGCAGTGTCGCATTTGTCCTGGAGACTACCTAACTTCATTTTTTCAAATGGAATTCCCCATTTATTATTGAAATTTTGAATTCTTCGTTAAATTTAAATATCACTTTGTTAACCAGATATTATGTCTGAAATGTATCAATTTTCCTAAAATTCGCACTAAATCAATAAACAGGCCGTTGCAGTGCCCTGCGCTATTTTGAATATCTCCGAAACCAAAGTGTACTATTTTCACACATAGTTTGTGGAAGAAATGGCCTACTATTTTCACTATTAACGCAAACATGTTCTTTTCAAATTTATTGAAACCTACCGTTTCCAAAATAAATTGTTTCTATTTTTTTTAATGTAATGCCATATTTTTTGTCAGCACATCATGTGCAAAAATTTATTTCCTTTCGTCCAATATAGGGATGTTACTATCTACGACTAACACTTTTTGAGAATATTAAACTTTTTTATAATACTAATTTATATCATGGTATCAACTATGCCTTGGTCAGCGATTCGCTTTTGTCCAGCTTTGATTCCTACGTAAACATTGCCGATTATCGAACGTCTAAGATAAACATCAACAATTTAGTATTGCTCATAATGTCCAAACTAAATAAATTAAATAAGTACAATATCACTACGTAAATATCCGAACCCAAAAAGAAAAAAATGTAAGTTACATAACCATTAGCAAATTTTCACACCACCATTGAGGTATTGCCAAGGTGCGTTACGTTTGTTTTGTGGCGATTGTAAGTAAACTTACTAAAAACCCTAGACAAAAATCTGAGTCTTTCAGCGTCTCTCACGGTCTTTCACAGTCTCTCAGTTATTGCCTAGGTGTTTTTATGGATCTCTCACAGTCTCTGTACGAGAGCAGACTTGAACGATAAAATTGTTAAATTAGAGATTCGAGTCTCTCACAGAGAAACTGAATGAATAAAACTGAAAAATTGAGAGACTCGAGTCTCTTGTAGAAAGACTGGGATCTCCGAAATATATTGAACTTTAATTTTAACCATGTCTATCGAGACATCACTTAATGAGAGACTCTTGTACAGAGATTCGAATCCCTCGTTCAGAGACTGGATACGAAATGAGGATCTCTCTATGAGTGACTCGAGTCTCTCGTTCTGAGAAGCTAAACAGTTTTGTTGACAGTCTCTCCCAGCGACACCAGAGAGACTCGATAAGAGACGGAGACTCGAGTCTCGCTTTCAGAGACTCTGAGAAACTGAAAATTTACCATTTACCAAACGCAGACATGCGAATTTGCGCTTTACCAAGTGATTATTGAGAATATTTAAAATTCCGTACCGCGTGAAGTAAATTTGTCTGTAACTAACATACTAATATGAAAAAAATTAAGCAGCACTTTCCTTTCGAAACCAGTGACACAAACCCACTCGTGGCTGAAAATCAGTTTCACGTAAGGCGCGCTCGTTGCAAATGATAAGGATGCTGCACTCGTTCTTATAAAATTTGTCACGCTGCCACATGAAAAGAGATTAATCAATTTCTTAGTTGTATAGTGTTGTTTTTATCAAACAAAACAGTTGTAGAAACAGAAGTACTTACCCAAAATTAAACTACATTTCCTTAAATGCAACTTTTTATTCATATATTTACGAACGTAATAAAGTGTCCAAAAACATACCAGGCTAATTTGTTAGGGTAGTAAATCAAACTAAATTCAAATTACGTGTATACTAAGTGATTACGGTTTGCTCTGGCGAACAGCCTCGAAATTTATTTATAAAATAAATTGTGGTTAACAAAGTAAAATTGAAATTGCCAACAGTAATCGGGTCTATATTTGCAATTTTAACACGATATATTATGTACTAATCTGATTTTATAGGTGACATCTGTGCTCTCTGTACCCGTGCCAAGTGCATGTAACATTCCCTTCCGACGACAAATCGTAATTAAAATAGTGAAGCATGTGAACAAGCTTAAGTATCCAAAATTTTATAACACCTGAAGAAGAAATAGCGCGCAATTATTTTAATCACAAAACGTAGACGAACACTGGCTCCAAAATAACTGCTCTAATATACCTACAGTCAGACAGCCAACGAAGTGACCGTACAAAGGTTCCTTTTCGCTATAGAGGTACGGAACCCTAAAAAAAGAATCGTCTACTTTGGTTTTTAGTCACTTCTATGCTCACGAACAGTTAATTTATAAATTCGTAAAAGATTGTTGTTAATAGTCTTTGTTATGAGTATAATTTTGAAATATTTTGGAAAGGAATTTATTTATTTATTTGGGTACCTACAACATTTTGTAAACCATTATTTGGTCACGTAGCTGTCCGACCAAGGGAAGTTGAACAACCCCAATTATGTTGTTACCCGCTGTTATGCCGTTCGCACCCCTCCTGCGTCATTTAATTTTGTACCATAGCAGTAAGATAATTTTAAGTAAGTTGTATAAGTCATCAGTCAGCTTTCAGTCGTCTTAGTTATCAGTTCTCGAATAATTAGAAAAAAATAGTTTAGTAATCATAATCATCATTTTAGTAGTAACCATCATCAACATTTCGTCATTATTACCCTAATTTTAAGCTAAGTATATATTTTACAACTGTAGGGATAGATGTGCAAGGGCAAAAGATTAGTATGCTTAGATTTGCAGATGATATAGCAGTATTAGCATCTAGCAAGGAGGACCTAGAGATAGCTTTAAATAAAATGGAAGCGGTACTGACAGATCAGTACTGTATGAAAATAAATAAAAGTAAAACTAAAATACTGATATGCAAGGGAAGAAAAAGTAGGGAAAGAGCGAATATAAAGATAGGAGACGAAAAATTAGAAGAAGTGGCTGATTTTAGATACCTAGGAAGTCAGATAAGTGAGGATGGAAGGAGTAGTAGGGATATAAAGCAGAGGATAGCGCAGGGTCGTGTCGCCTTTAATAAAAAGAAGTCACTTCTATGCTCGCGAACGGTTAATTTAGAAATTCGAAAAAGGTTGTTAAAGGTGTATGTTTGGAGCACGGCGTTGTACGGGTGCGAAACATGGACAGTGGGAGCGGCGGAAAAGAAAAGGTTAGAAGCGTTCGAAATGTGGTGTTATAGGCGGATGATGAGGATATCGTGGGTAGAAAAGGTTAGAAATGAAGAGGTATTGGAAAGAATAGGAGAACAGAGGACTCTATGGAAGTCAATAAAAAATAGGCGAGATAGGTTGGTAGGACACCTTCTCAGGCATGAAGGTCTAGTCAGAGACATATTAGAGGCAGAAACAGGAGTTAGGAGGGGTAGAGGTAGACCTAGATTAGATTACTGTTCGCAAATAGTTAAGGATGTGGGCTGTTCTAGTTTTAGGGAAATGCGAAGTTTAGCTCAGGATAGAAAAGAGTGGAGGTACGTGTCCAACCAGTCTTAGGACTGACGACCTTATGATGATGATATATTTTATATTGAATATTACCTAATTAAATTCTACGAAGTGTTTTTCTTACAAAAAAACATCTCAAAAGTAGAAAAGAAGTGGCACAACTGTGCAAAGCAAAATCGTACAATTGTTAAAAAGTGTTTATCTGAAGCAGTGTACGGGTCTGGAACGTAGACGATAGGTGCGGCGGAAAAGAAAGGTTAAAAGCGTTCCAAACGTGGTGTTACAGGCGACTGATGAAGATACTGTGGATAGCGAAGGTTAGAAAGACTAGGAAAACAGAGGACTATGGAAGTTAATAAGAAGCAGGCGAGATAGGTTGGTTGAACATCTTCTCAGACATGACGGGTTAGTCAGAGACATATTGGAAGCAGAAATGGGAGTTAAGAGGAGTAAGGGTAGACGTAGATTAGATTTCTGTACACAAAGAGTTAAGGATGTAGGATGTTCTAGTTTTAGGGAAATGCGTAGATTAACTCAGCATAGGAAAGAGTGGAAGCGCGTGATGATGATGATGATTATACTCTCAACTATAACACTAAATAGACTGCATTCCCTACTCAAGGAGCGCCCAAACAACGTAATAGTAGAGGAGAAATTATTTATCATTTAAAAACAATTGAGGGGGTCTATCTCATACAGAAAATAATACGTCCATTTGAATTTTTTTTTAATGTTCTAGCTGTTATTTAACAACTTTACCAAAAACCAAAGTGGATGTTTTCTAGGGTTTATGCAGCATATTTTGACACTGGCAAAGGAATTAAAACCTGTAGAATACTTCCAGTTGACCTAAAATCATAAAAATTTGACTAGAATAAACATCTTATAACACAAGTACTTAATAGGAAAAATTCGATTGTAATTTAAAATATCCTCGAAAACGGGGGTATAATTTTCGAGACCAATTGCCATAGGCAAATGTTGAGACGGTGATAAATATTCCACAAAGACAGTTATTTACTTTTCTGCTGTTTTCATTTCGTACGTCACATTTTTCTTACCCCAACCACCACCCACCCTAAAGGCTAAAGAGGGCCTTTCGCCCTATACCATCCAGCGTAGTCTGGAGGGATAACCTGTCCACCAGCTTTTGTAATTGGTGGAACTGAAGTATCGGAATGGTTTTTTTATATTTACCTATTAATTTACCTTAGGATAACTTTAATCAGGATGTGTGAAGTATCAAACGAATACTTACGTTAAAAGGAACACACAGACGGAGGTCCTAGCGGCCCGAACCCTGCCGTTTAATTGAAAACTCAGTTCAAGAGAAATACCTTCTATTTCAATAAATCACACCTTGGATAACATATCTGTAATCTTGTGGTCCTAAGCAAGGTAGATACTAGAGAGCATGCGGCCTTCATAAGAGCTATCTCTTATATTAATATCTAATGATACGAGATTGCAACTATTTGAAAATGAATAGAATTAGCTGGACAATGTACAACGAACAATTAGGTAATAAACGAGATTGTAGGATTAATAGAAGAAATAAGGAAATACAAAAAGAGGACAGACGAAGAAGGGCAAAAAGATATAAGGCTTTAAAGTGGGAAATGTAGGGCAGCCAAGGAACAGTGGATTCATATGAGGTGTAAAGAAGTAGAACAAAAGTTTGAAGTATGTAAAATGGAATAAAAGGAATTTTAAAGATATATGGGGTACAGTAGTAATGATATAAGAAACGAGGTAGGGATCATTTTGATAGAAAATGAGGAAAAGGCAGATAGGTGGATAGAATATTTAGAGAACCTATACGCAGGTCATGAGTTAAGAAATATATTAGAGGAGGAAGATAGTGTGGGGATAGATGAGCTAGGTTATCCCATAATGAGAGAAGAGTTCGATGAGGACACAGTGCATAGAGAGGGTTAGAAATGAAAAGGCATTAGAATAAATTGGAGAACAGAGGACTCTATGGAAGTCCATAACAAATAATAGGCAAGATAAATTGGTAGGACACCTTCTTAGGCATGAAGGTCTAGTCAGAGACATATTAGAGGCAGAAACAGGACTTAAGAGGATTAGAGGTAGACCTACATTAGATTACTGTTCGCAAATAGTTAAGGATGTGAGTTGTTCTAGTTTTAGGGAAATGCGAAGATTATCTCATGATAGGAAAGAGTGGAGATGCTTGTCCAACCAGTCTTACGACTGACGACCTTATGATAATGTGGTGAACAACATTCTGTTATCTATACAAAAAGTATAACAATTTCACGCATTTACAAGTAGGTATATGAACTTGTGAGGCCGCCTTTATTTCTGCCTAATTTGAATGTAACATCCAATTGTAATGGTAGATAAACGTTCTTCACGCTTGTCCTATGTTGTGAAAGGCAGGTATAGAAACAGAAAATTTGTAAGATAGGTTGCTTGGAATATTTAATGATTGCAGGTAGATTTTGTGCTTTGGAATGTATTTGTAATTGTAATTGTTATCGGGTTGTGCTTCGAACTAGCAATGGGAAAATCCAATCATTCACTTATCTAGGAAATGGTATAACAAAACGCAACTGACAACTAAATGTAATGTTGTCTAGGTTAAGTATGGTGTTTTATTTAGAGTCAGATTTACCTGAAGCTTGGCTTTAATGCTTTTACATATAAAATTAGTGACATACATACTTGATTGATGTTTGATATTATTAATCAAATGAAAAGAGGTTGCAACGTTTCGATGGGGTATATTTCATATGTACTCAGATTTAGTCGAAGGTTGCTCATTGTTGAAATTAAGCAAATACGTGTTTTGGCAATTTTTAAAAATCAACCCTAAAGGATGAAATCTTGTTGCTACGTTTGTATTTGAAATTTAAGATGGCGACATTACACAAAATTAAAACGTTGTAAGGGTGAATTGGGAGTTAAAAGGTTTTATGGAGAAAAAATACTAATTTCTGCGAGCGAAGCCGCGTGGAAACGCTAGTTTAGTATAATTTTTATTGTTATTTGTTTTCGAATTAGTTTTAAATAAACTAAGATCAAGTGTTGGTGAAGAAGTATTTTTTCTAAACCCCAGCATTAACATATGTAATTAAATAAAAACCTTCTTCTCATAATACACTTAACTAGTCTTTATCTTAAACGGATTTTCCTTTTGACAGAAAGAATTTCGAAAGGTATTAAAGCCTAAATCACTTCATTCCCAAATGTCGACACAACCCTTCATCATTGTGTTCCCTCTGACCTAAGCTATCGTTTAATACTCCACATTCTTTCGGTGGTAATCCTAAATACTCAATCATTTGATCAAAACTGCATCGTACAAAGTTTCATTTCACATGATTCTTTGTTGATAATACATAGCCTCTCGTAAAACTGCTTTCAAATAGATAATAAATTTGAAGTGTTTCTACTACATCACTTCAATTGAATTACGACCAACAAAAGTATTATAAGATAAAACGAAAACGCATTTTTTAGACACTTAACGGAATTACGATATATTTTGCAATTAAAGTCAACAAGTGTTTGGACAGCTGGACTTGAAAACCAGTAAACCCGCGGGAATTCGGAATTCAGAAAACACCTTCTTGTTGAGAAATAAAACGTTTATTTATTTGGCGTTTAATTTTAGCATGTTTACGCGATTACAAGAGTAGAAAACTTTTTTTTATTGTGCCATAATAACACAACGAGCAGATGTTTCACTACAACGACTTTCATATCCAAGACGATGCTTTCTACTGATTCTTCAAACCAAAGTGGCCTGTTAGTTCTCCCTAATGTAGTAGATAAACAAAATTAGATGAGAAACGTAACAAGAAATAATCTTAAAGAAAATTGTGTCAATGGCATACAAGATGGAAAACACCGTACAAGAAATAAAATAATTCGAAGTGGGCTGTCTTAACAGCGCGTTTTAAAAAATACCATAAATGCCGCGGTAAACGCCATCTGTAGTACGAAAAGATCGAAATCGCGATCCGCGTCTTACAATTTCGACAGAATACAGACCACTTTGAATTATTTTATTCGATTATGGTAACGTGCCTATAACTTTGAGGTTAGCTACGCAGGGATTCGTTTCAGCAAGTAGATATCCATATATTTCAATGGACCCTGTTGGAGCATACGTAATCCTAAAATGTAGCATCGTACTACAGATGGCGTTTACCGTGCCATTTGTGGTATTTTCTGAAACCGTACAAGAAATTTCTAAAAGTCAACAAATAAAATTGATAAGAATATAGAAAAGTCGGTGAGTATCTTTGAATACTGTTAACACTGGCTAAAATCTCGAATATTTTCTTGTTATTATATTCCCATGTATCAGACCAATATATGATAACCTAACCTAACCCTACCCGATAAATGCATCGTTGTTGCAAAATTTTCAGAAGCAAACAAAACATTCCGATTTCTATGGCAAAAATGATATTTCATTCAAGAAAACCAGATATAGATCAAATGCAAAAAGTATTCGTTGTGATGCCGCCCATCTGCCTACCCATTTTGGTTAATTTTATTAAAAAGACATTTCCCCCGCTGTCTGTCCCTATGTACGCTTAAATCTTTAAAACTACGTAACGGATTTTAATGCGTTTTTTTTTAATAGATAGAGTAATTCAAGAGGAAGGTTTATATGTATAATACATACATAATATAGTAGAGAAACACTGATAATTTTAGAGGTTTGTAATGTGGAGTCGTAAATAAACACATTTTTTGCGCTTACATAGCAAACGCTGGCTGAACCCTACGAAGTAGATCAAAATAATGTACTACAGTATTGTACACCTTAAAAAGGTCTACAAAAAAATCCGCGAAGGTATATGTCTATCTCTTAAGGATAATCCACCATAACCATTTTTTATCCTTTACTTTTTACGAGAAATAATGGCTTATTTACGAAGCGATTTTAAGCAATACAGCATTAATTCTTATCCAATTAGGTATTTTTAAATACATTGTGCATTTAATATAGATCAATATGGCCCTTTACATTATGTAATTTAAATGAATATTTTCGAAGATATTACAGACTTAAAATGCAGTGAGATAGCGGTTGCGACAGTACCGGCCGGTTTGTATTGTCTAATGACAAAAAAGCTATGATTATTGTATATGAAGACATTCTGTAGTATATTCACTATGGGCATTACACCAGTGCGAAGGATAGTGTACAAATAATACCATTAAACCAATTCCTTAACCCCTATCCCGGTATGTTTGTGTGTTTGAAGTAGTTTAACTTCAGCAGCGTGCTGTATAATTACACGTTGTATATTTTTTTTTGTTTTCTTTCTTTCGTGTTCTTACATTTATATAGTGCTTATTTAATTAATTGAGTTTACACGTTATATGCAGTACTAAATTGTTTATGTTTATCTTAGACACGTAGATGTTCGATAAATAATCGATAATGTATACATTTTCCGTCAATGTACCTGCTATTCGGAGACACCTACGTTGCCATTTCACGCACAGGACCGGCTTCAGATTGTAAATTACTGTGACTGTCTTAAAAATGTTGTTTGCCCTAAACACCCTGCCGAANAAGCTGAGGGTTCAAATGGTCATAAAAACAGGTACAAAATGTTAGTTTGTTTAGCTTAAAAAACGTATTTCTTTTGCTTCAAAAAAGAAAGAGGAAAAAATCGGAATATTTGAAAATAAATATTAGTTAAATTTTACTTACTACTACATTTAGGAATTAATAATAATATGCATAAAAAAAAGGTAAAATACTGCCGAACACCCCTATCCCGGTATGTTTATGTGTTTGAAGAAGTTTCACTTCAGTAACGTGTTGTATTATTACACGTTGTATTTTTTTCAGCAGTTTTTCCTTTGTATAACAATTCTTTTAAAAGCTCTAAGCCTTTATCAAGATTCAGGAAGGTCATAATTTGTACGGTCATCAGATGCAATATTCCTGAAATTACGGTTCACGCTATCGATTTCAGAGTTTTCCTACAAGACTATTTTAACATTATGGTACCTGTATGGGATAAATGAAGAGAATCTCCTTTCATCCACAATTATCCTGCAATAGCCTGTCTGCAGTAAAAGTCATAAAAGGCGCTATTAAATCTGTCAGACTTTAACCATCAAGGATAGTGTAGTGTGCGCTAGGGCAAAGGAACGAGCCAAAAGCCGCCATTGCTCGTGGCCCGAGAGTGCCTATAAAGTGCCAAGATGAAGAGGAATTAATCTGGAATGATGTCCCGCACGTTGATAGCGAAATCGCAATAGTCACATCATAAAGATATCGTTTCTTCGGCGAAGTGCTTAAGTACATGTACGTAAACGCAACGTCTTCGGCACCACGGGAACATTTCATAAATATCAGCTGCCGGATGTGATAACGGTCCGAAAAGAGTGTAAATCATATCGCGCGCCGCTTCATCAGGAGCAATAAAAATGTAATTTATAACAGCACTTCGGCCCGATGCAGCATTATCAGCTTAAATGTGCCATTATACGTTTCCGCATTCAGTAGGTAATTTAAATTCATTCCGGCAAGGAGCAGGTAGCAATGAATCTCCAACTTCTTACTACACCACGGAATATGTTTAGTTCCCGTTGTCTTCTTCCACAATTACCATTTACAGCTTCTATTTTTTATTTTTAAGTGCATATCTGGCCGAAATGTGATGTTACAGTCGAATGATGAGGATACCGTGGATAGAGAGAGAAGGTTAAAAATGAAGAGGTATTAGAAAGAATAGGAGAACAGATGACTCTATGGAAGTCAATAAAAAATAGGTGAGATAGGTTGGTAGGACACCTATTCAGGCATGAATGTCTACTTAGAGACATATTAGAGGCAGAAACAGGAGTTAGAAGGGGTAGAGGTAGACCTAGATTAGATTACTCTTCGAAAATAGTTACCGATGTGGGTTGTTCTAGTTTTAGGGAAATGCGAAGATTAGCTCAGAAAGGAAAGAGTGGAGGTGCGTGTTCAACCAGTCTTAAGACCGAAAAGCTTATGATGATGATGATCGGGAATAAATGCAATCAACACTGTTTTTTGTGGATTTAGTCACAAATAGATATCTAGTTACCTTTTGAAACATATGAATTTGACAGGTGCTATTAAGAATCTAATTGTTAGCATTATTACGTTATTTACTTCTTAAGGTGTATCTTATATTTAGTTTTTAGAATAAATTAATTATATAATCAAATACTGCCTTCTCCCCCCCACACTCAACCCCTTTTCCCAACATAATCCTCTTCCCAATCCCAACCCTTCCATTTCCTTCCTGGGAATCAGCAACCTTCAGGTTTATCTACTCACTTGAGGAGGGTTTTATTCGGTAAAAATCCGACACTATCTCCCCTCAGGAGGTGTCTTTTGAAGATTTCCCCTCCTCGAGAATAATCTAAACAAAAAAAATTTCTTTAGATCTGCGCTAAAGTGGAGATCGGAGGTGCCGCTTGTTTAGCAGTATTAGTTGCTAGTGGTAATGAAGCAAGCGGAAACTTTTGTTTTTGATTTTATTCAGCCTTTAACTAAGGGTTACATCTATGGTTGCAACCCGTACTTTATTATAAAGTATTGTACTCTATTTCGACTGTGCATACGTTATACTTTACAAGACACATAAAGTACACAAAAATACTTTATTTAAGGCCTTAAGTAAACATCGTAATTTTGTAAGCGATTATTCGAAATTCAGAGTATTTTTACATCAATAATATTGCACAGAAAAATGGCAAGCCATATTTACGGAACAACCTGATTTCCCAAATCTGTTCAAAGTAGTTTCACTTTTGCTGTCCGTTCCGGCCACTTCAGCATTTACAGAAAGAGTATTCTCTGTTATGAACGCAAAGTGGCGGGACGACAGGAATAAAGCTTCATTAAAACTAATTAAAAATGAACTTTTAGTTTACTTAAATCTTTGTTTGCCATGTTTAGAGGCTATTAATGTATTTAAGAGCGACAGCAATTTGTTACTGGCTGCTAGGTGTAACAAAAAATATGTTTTTAAAAACAAAAAATAAAATACTTTATTTTTATGCTGAGTACTTTTTTTTAACCTTTTAGTCGAGAAATAGTTTATGTAAAGCCTAAAAAGGTGGCAACCCTAGTTACATCAGAAGATTTGGATAACGAGTATCTCATTTAGTTGTATTTCAAAGAACTCCATTTGATTTTATTATAAAGTCAATTATTTGTTGGGGCCTTCGTTGTTTAAAGAAACAATTACTGATGATAATTCACCCCCTTATTCTATCATCTTAACTAATATACTAAATACGAATCCGAGAATGTCTGTTTGTTTGCTACCATTTCACATTGTAACTATTCAGCCGAATATCTTGAAATTTTATACACACATAGTCAGGAATACAGAGAAGGGTATAGGCACCTTTTATATCCTAAAAAATATACCGTTCCTGAGAAATATAAAAAAATAGTTTTATGTGGTCGTCGATGATTTTTGACACGTATTTATGGCATCAACGCGAGCGAAACCACGGGTAAAACCTATAATGAAATTTTGTACACACTGTCAGGAATACAGAGAAGAGTATAGCGCACCTTTTATCCAAAACAATATAGCGTTCCTGAGGGATATGAAAAATTAGTATCACAGTAATGATTTCTGACACGTATTTAGGGCATCAACGCAAGCTAAACTGCGGGTAAAACCCATCTGTAGACACATTCTCTGGGGTAAAGAAAAGGACATACAGTTCCTTTTATCCAGAGAAAGATGACTACTCGCGAGGGATGGAAAAAATTAGTTTTATGTGATCGTCGATGATCTTTGATACTTGTTAAGGACATCAACCCGAGCGAAGTCGATAATAAAACCTCATGACACCATGAAATTATATAGACACAGTGTCAGGGGTAGAGAAAAGTACATAGAGTTCCTTTTATCCATAAAAAAATACTCTTCCTAAGAGTTATAAATATTAGTTTTATGTGGTTGTCGATGATCTCCGACATGTATTAAGACATCAACGAGGGCGAAACCGCGGGTAAAACCTGTCATAAAATTTTGTACATATATTGTCAGGGGTGCAAAAAAGGGTACGTTTTATTCAGACAACACTCAGAGAAAACTGTAGAACAAACTTCTACAATTGAAGAACTTTTCATTACAAGTAACAGGTCAATTGAAAAGTCCCCGGCCTAAAATAGGTGGATAGAATATT